>NC_079398.1:9819147-9869788 GCF_029220125.1 Pseudoliparis swirei
GGTTTACACCGCCTGAATCAGTAGCCCTTAAATGGTAAAAGGAAGAAAATTTAAAACCATTCAATATCAAAATAACAATCTTGGGAAAAAATACTTTATTCAGTTGTAAAATTTTTAGTAATTTAAAAAAAACCTGTGTACATTCTAATCTATTTAAATTCGGTTTTTTCACTTTTTCTTTTCATGACCTTAACCCTTTCCTAATCCCACATAACTCCCAATAGGAATATTATCGTATTTATCAATTTAAAACCATCAAAGCCATCTTTAATTACTCATGTGGCTGTGAATAGAATGTTTAATTGCAGAAGAGCGTCAACAGCCCAAATTTAGATTTTTCTCCAAATTCCGAAAATCTAACTTGCATGTAAAACTAAATTTAAAGACAGACCAAAGGAAGATGCTAGGTCCAAGACATACAGTAGTCAATATTCAATTTTACGATTAAGGAATCACCAGGTATAGGGAAGTATAGTTCAAAATTGCTGGTTTGGCCCATGACCGTTTGGCTTTTTTCCCCAGGGGGTGTGGGTTTGCTCAGGAGTTTAATCTGGGCTATGTCCTTTATAGGACTCCTGGGGACTATAATGAATCCTGGCTCACTTCGTGCCCCACATAGCCCGCTTGCGGCTCATGGGCGGGTGGAACCCCTCCGCAGTCAGGATTCTAATTATTTAAATTGTCTGGGGTGAACCATAACCTGACCCGGTCCTTCCCCAAAAAAAAAAAAAAAACAACAAATTGTTAAAAAAAAAAAAAAAAAAAAAAAAAAAAAAAAAAAAAAAAAAAAAAAAAAAAAAAAAAAAAAAAAAAAAAAAAAAAAAAAAAAAAAAAAAAAAAAAAAAAAAAAAAAAAAAAAAAAAAAAAAAAAAAAAAAAAAAAAAAAAAAAAAAAAAAAAAAAAAAAAAAAAAAAAAAAAAAAAAAAAAAAAAAAAAAAAAAACCGTCCTCAGTATGTGCGGATACGGGGGTGCGAGTCAGATCGGGTGTCCTGCAGCACAGGAGCCCCACAAGGAACCGTTCTGGCTCCATTCCTCTTCTCCATCTACACATCGGACTTCAACCACAACTCTGCTAACTGCCACCTGCAAAAGTTCTCCGATGACTCTGCAATCGTCGGCCTCATTTCCGCCGATGATGACAGGGAATACAGAGAGCTAAACCAGGACTTTTTAGGATGGTGCCAGCGGAACCGCCTCCAGATTAACTCCAGTAAAACCAAGGAGCTGGTGGTGGACTCACTGGGTAACGCCCCTCCCGTCCGTGAGCATCCGCTATCATGGCTCTCTCATAAACCTGGGTACTGACCCAAACCAGACTACGGTCGGCCACATCGCCTATAAGAAACAGAGAGCTGGGAGACTAGGCTTTCGGGTGCAGGGCCTCCTCCGGCCCTTTTACTCCGGGAGCATGACCCTCTTTAGTGGCTTCGGGTCACGACAACTAACGGGGGAGCAATACAGCTATAAGAAGGACAGTGCGGGCCGTTCTCTGAAGGGGGTTGGGGGGAGCATCATGGCCTCTATGATGGGGGCTCCCCCCTGCAGGGGGTCTTTGGTGCAGCAGCAACCCCGTGACAGGGATACGCTGTAAGGCGTACAGTCCTGGTCCTCTGGTAGCGCAACCCGGGCAGCTACGGAGGACTGACCAACTGAATGGCCCAGCGTCCCCCCGAACCCCGTACCTGGTGCCACAGGCAGATGATCAAACGTGTTTGAGAATCCAACATTCTTACCTTGGTTAGCTACAACTTCTACTGTTTAGCCCTTTTAAACTACTGAGCTTTCTTCAGCTTTATTTCTTTTCCCCCCTACTGGTAACATCAAACTGAATACTTGTCCTGTAATTTATAACTTTAATATTACTTATTATCTTATTTATTACAGTCTTATGCTAAGCTACTTATTTCCTATGTTTGTTGTAATAATTATTTTATTGGTTTACATAATTTATCCTTTCTGACTTATTGAATACTTGCATCGTTCTTAAGCTAATCTAATAGGCTTTCTAATTACAAAAGTTTATCAATCTAACATTGGAACACCCCTGGGCTTAAAAATCCCATACAATGGTCCCAATTTATGGTCCACTGTTCACACCGGGCAGACGTTCACTTGGTTCCTTGTGGACATTCTCCTCTACCAATGTGACCATTGCGTCAACTTTACACCAGCAGCTCTTCCCTCTTCCCTTGCCTTCTCGTCCCCCGCCCGTTCATGCTCCAGCGCCTTCTTTTGCTCCCTGCCCTGTCGTCATTCTCAATGTCCTGTCTGCCTATTCTTAAATCGTCCTCCAATATGTTCTCATAGCCAGCCAGCTCTCCCTTCTGGTATTCCTACAACAGTAGGCCTGTAATCCCTGCCTGCGGTCCGGGAAAAACCTCGTGTGACTATAAATCTTCTGATCAGCAATGCCCTCACAGCGCTTTCTCTTACAATGAATATGACCACGCATGCAAGAGGCTGTCCTCAGGGACACAAGTCATGCTGAGTCCTGCTAAGCCCAAGCTCAAAGCTTCTTGAAAACAGCAGGCGCGGTGTGAAGACACAGAGCGCTGCTGCTGACACCTGGGCAGTTTCAGAAGCCAATGCCCCAAGGTGAGTCACCCGCCCTGCAGCCTCCGACGGACTCACATCTTTGGCAACAGTTTAGGACTCTTGTGATGCCCGCAAAAGGTTGAGCATCCCCGACTTTCACATTCCCCCCCCAGGGTGAGACTCCCTTCGTGCACACCGGTTAGAACTCTCCTGGATAACCATTGGGCCGCTAAAAAGGGGGGGGAAGGGGGCCCCCCGGGGGGGGGGGAAGGGCCAACACAGGCCCAAAGGTGGCAGGAACAAATTCAGAACCCCAATTTTGACAATTGGTCAAAGAACAAAAACAGGGGCACATCATTGCTGGTATATCAGCAGCATATCACAAGCCCTTTCTAAGACACGCCTCAAAATTCACGGAAGGTGGAGTCACTGAGCCACGACCAGTATCGGGTCAGGGTTGACGGTTCGGGACGTTTGACACTGCGCAACCGCCGGTTCCTCCGTGCCTACACGCCGGCCACACCCCACGCCCATCAGCAGTCGGCCGCGCCGCCGCCGCCGCCGCCCAGTGCCCAGGAACATCGGCCCCCACCCATCCACCCGGGCTGGGCTGCGCCCCAGGGGGTTGCTCAGCCGCCGGCCGACGGGCCCCGCGACTGGGCTGTGGGCGCTTCCCCACCGGCGCCTGTTGATGAGGCGACCGCTGACCTCACCGTCCCTGCGGGTGCCGTCCTGGGCGCACCGCTCCCGGTGCCGCAGTCGCCACCGATGCTGCCCCAGCCTACTCGGCCGGGCCGCGCGAGGAGGCCGCCGTCACGTTACGAGCCCGAGTCCGGCAGCTGGATACGGGATTTAGACCGTTAATCTATTCCGGCCTATAGCTTTCCGGTCTGGGGGGGATGTAGAGTGTACCGCCGGCCACTAGAGGGCAGCGTCTAATGACCTGACCGGATATGCCACGCTGCCTTCCGTTAATGTCAGCGTCCATTTTAGTCTCTGTCATTAAACCCTTAAACTGGCATTGAGGAGTGTGTTTCTTCACGGTTGTAATGCTTCGAAATGGCAACGCACGTGTATTCAGATGTTCCGTTTGTGTTACATATGACTTTTATTCCCTTCTTTATTTATTTTGTGTGTGCCATTCGCCTGTGTTCAGATAATGATGAGTGTTTTTAAAACCATTTGCACATAACATGAAGTATTTAAACTTCCTTATGAAGATCTGCGTAAATAAGTATTTTACATGGTTTTTATTACAACAAATGAAGTATTGTTACAGGTAAAAAACCCAAACCATGCTATATTTTGCTCTTTAGATTACGGTTGTTGGCACAACTGAAAAATGTAATCCTATTTTATTCCTATCGTGGATTCCAATGACAGAAGTGCAGTGAATATGGCGAAGGGATTGTACGGTCCTTTCACGGAAAGTGTTGTCTTCCATCTTAAGGAGCGGCGTGACTTCAGCTGTGACAGGGATACGCCCTGTCACAGCGGCAACTTCTTCCTGTCACCGCACGCACGGCTGTGTTGTGACGAGGTGAACTGTGACGACGCTTCACGGATTGGAAAGAATTAGCGAATTAACACCTCCGTGGCAAAGTCTGAAGGACGTGTGGGGAATTATATAGAAACAAATGAGAGAGGACAGGTATCAGCGAAAATAATTCTCACAGGTGTATAGCATGCAGAGCTCTAGTTGCGCCACAATGAGTGGGAGGAGATGCCGGGTAAGGGAGGCAGTGAAGGTGGCGATCTAGGATGCGAGAGCCTTCACTGCATCTTTTAAAAGTCACACATCCTCCAACAGGAAGCTTCTCAATACATGGTGATACAACTCTGCTTTGAGAGGGGTATCACAACGTGTGGCACGAATAACACAGGACGATTGAGAAGTACACCGCCTCAAAAGACCCAAATGGAGTCCCCCGCACGCTCTTACGAAACCCCAGTGGTTAGCTAGCTACCTTGATGGAGTGAATATGGAACTTTCAGGAGCCAGAATACATGGTGCGAAAGAAAGAACTATCTTATCCTGCTCCACGGCTTTAAGCATAATTCAACAATATATATATAATTGTAACATAATATAATACATTCCCTTATATAATATCTGGAGATGTATGAGGGGGGTGGGCGTCGCCAAAAGTGGAAGGGGGGTAAATTAACAGTATTTATATGTGTGTATGTATTAGGTTATGCAGGTATGTGCATATATACAGGGGTGCACATAACTGGTACGCAGGTACGCATGGGCGAAAATAATCAACAATGCGTAATGCCACTTCGCGCCTTTGCGTACTTGACCGATCTGATATTGATCGTCTCCAACCAGCAGCACGTCATTTCTGTCTCTACGTGTCGCGTTCACACTTCTTCGCTCCCTGTCTCGCGCACCGCAGAGCTCCGATACCGGCGCGTGCGCGCACATCGGGACGAAAAAAAGTCACTTGCACCCCCCCCCCCCACCCCCCCCAACTCTTCTCGGCTCGCGCGCAGCAGAGCTCCGATACCGGCGCGCACATCGCTCAGCCGTGATGCGCGCACACAGGTGAGCACACTCTCACTAGCACCCCTGAGTACCTTTGTATGCATACAATGTGTACATCTTTTCCTTTGCATGTGCATATTTTAAAAAACAATATATTTGATTTTTTTTTTAAAGACCCAAACTATCATTATAATTTGACGCATCCCTTAAATTGAAAGTGTGTGTTTAATTTATATTGACAAACACCATGCCGATCCACATTATAGAGCACGAGACTGCAGAGTCGTGAAGTTAGGAGGATCAAGAAAAGAATGCCCAAACTAAAGTCTAAGAAAGGAGGAGCACCTGACTTGAAACCTTTAAAAAAAATACATATATATATATATATATATTCAAAAGCTCTGAAGTGGAGGTACCTCTGCAGGGACTGAAAGCCAAACAAGATGACATATTAAGTCAGTAGAGGATGAAAAACAACACAGAAAAAAGATGCTGGCTCCAAACTACTGCACAGCTCCGTGAAGACAGCAACTAAAGAAGTGCTTGTCACTCTCTGAAAATAGATCTACACGGTCCTGGGGAATATATGTTCCCTCCTCAGAGCAGAACCAGCGACACCTCGCAGTGGATATGACATCGTGTGACTCTGCCTAGGGTGCTGAAATAAGCCGACTGGGCGCCTATAAATAACACGATCAATCACCAATTATGTTAATTGGAAACCGTCCATTGATGTGCATCGAAGCGTTTCATTATTTATATGTATAATAGACGTGGGGAAAGAGAGTCCGACAAAGGTTTCTGAAGAACGATGGGAGCACATTTTCTCTGGAGAAAGAACGAGTTAAATGAGTTCAGTGTTTCCTCTTTCTCGCAGCAGTGTTCTCCTGATTATATCAAAGACAAAGGGAGAGGGATCTGAGCCAGAAGACCCCAAAAGTAAAATAATGGCACAACTAGACTGCTTGCTGTGAGCTAAAATACCTCATCAATGCCATGTTGGATTTCTACCAACAAAAGAAGAGAAGAAGAAATAGGACGAACAAGAGGGAAAACGCCGACTGGACAGTTTTGTCAGTTATACCCCCGACTTCTACCCCATCAGCAATGTTTACGTAACATCTCGTGAGTTTGAAGGTTGTCCTACGCTGGACTGTGTTGAGTGTTTCTCAGACGCCACAGGAGGCTCGCCTAATTGGCTGGAGAACAAGCAACTTTAAATGCTTCATCCCCTTCATTGGTTTCCCAAAGGAAGGGGGCCCACATTTGCATCTTTAAGACTGAACAAATGCTTCGTTATCATATTTCATTCCTTTATACTGATGTGTGTTTGTGTGTGTGTGTGTATGTGTGTGTGCATATTTGACATAGAGAGAAGTGTACTTACTTTCGAGTACAGAGTTATTAAACACTGATGTGGGCCCATGCCAGTTCTCCAGATAAACAAATCATTCAAATACAACAATATATTGGCACATTAGACACTAATCTGATTTCATGAATGATATTTAACATAAATCCAATGCCCGTCAATCTCAGTTGCTTAGACCAGATGTTCAAACGGCCATGAATGTCACTCACAACCCGACAGCTGACATTTATGTGACATCCAGAGTGGACTCAGCCCCATTAGCCGGCGACGAGCTAACCGAGTGACTGCAGCTTCAAACGCTGCATATTATCATATTATCATCCCCCCTTTGAAGCTATAGTTGTGTGGAGCAGCAGAGGAGTCCTGCATCGGGGCTTGATATTGTTCCAGTGAACCAGGGCCACGTGTCCTTTCTGTCCGGCTGCTTGTTTTTCAGTTTTTCTTTTTTAATAAATTGGTAAAAATTTCTACATTTCTGTTTTTTATCATCAAGATGGGGTGCTGATTGTACATTGATGAGAAATAAAATGAACTTTTTTGATTTTAGCAAATGGCTGCAAGGAAACAAAGAGTGAACATATTAAAGGGGTCTGAATACTTTCCGTACCCACTGTATATAATATATATAAATAAATATATCAAAGGAGATAATCTATTTAATGTTCAGCTGAGGATCCACTGCCAAGTTTACAATCTAATCGTAATATGGCAGTACTGAATATAATATACTTCACCACTGACATACTCATTAATGATAATAAACCAAACTGCATTATTTTATGGAAACTTGGCTCCCGACTCCAGCTTTGCACAAACGTCGTGAACTTTAGTGACGTAACCCGTAAACGTGACGTCCTGTTGGTCCAGGAATGTCTCGTTTTCAAGCCGGTGTTTCCGAGAAATACCTCGGATTTTCACCACAATAACTTGTTATTAGTAATAATAATAATAATATAATTGTTTTCAGCGAATACATAGGCGTTAATCCTGTCCTGCTCACTCATTATTAGCAATACACATCATAAATTATAAGTCTGAATTCAACACTGATTTGTGTGTCGAGGCGGTTGCCATGACGCTTGAGGCTCCTGTTGACATAACCGTCAGTGCACGAAGGGTTAACCGTGACGCTGAAGGGAACCTTTTCTTTTCTTTTTATCGGCTTCATGTTGAGATTGGACAGGAAACTGGCAACGCGGCACTTTGTAACGCCGTGTTCTGTCTCCCAGGTGTCTCCTGATTGTTAATTGCCTTCACCTGTGGTTTCCCCCTTATGCATACTCCCATTCTTCTCTGCCAGATTGTTGGCATTGTTACCTGTTGTTTAGTCCTGTTGTTGTTGTTTAGTCCCGTTGTTGTAACCTGTTGTTTAGTCCTGTTGTTGTTACCTGTTGTTTAGCCCCGTTTTTGTTTCCTGTTTAGTCCTGTTGTTCATACCTGTTGTTTAGTCCTGTTGTTGTTACCTGTTGTTTAGTCCCGTTGTTGTTACCTGTTGTTTAGTCCTGTTGTTGTTACCTGTTGTTTAGTCCTGTTGTTCTTACCTGTTGTTTAGTCCCATTGTTGTTACCTGTTGTTTAGTCCTGTTGTTCTTACCTGTTGTTTAGTCCCATTGTTGTTACCTGTTGTTTAGTCCTGTTGTTCTTACCTGTTGTTTAGTCCCGTTATTGTTACCTGTTGTTTAGTCCTGTTGTTGTGACCTGTTGTTTAGTCCCGTTTGTTATTACCTGTTGTTTAGTCCTGTTGTTGTGACCTGTTGTTTAGTCCCGTTTGTTATTACCTGTTGTTTAGTCCTGTTGTTGTTACCTGTTGTTTAGTCCCGTTTGTTATTACCTGTTGTTTAGTCCTGTTGTTCTTACCTGTTGTTTAGTCCTGTTATTACCTGTTGTTTAGTCCTGTTGTTGTTACCTGTTGATTAGTCCTGTTGTTCTTACCTGTTGTTTAGTCCCGTTGTTGTTACATGTTGTTTAGTCCTGTTGTTCTTACCTGTTGTTTAGTCCCGTTGTTGTTACCTGTTGTTTAGTCCTGTTGTTGTTACCTGTTGTTTAGTCCTGTTGTTCTTACCTGTTGTTTAGTCCCGTTGTTGTTACCTGTTGTTTAGTCCTGTTGTTCTTACCTGTTGTTTAGTCCCGTTATTGTTACCTGTTGTTTAGTCCTGTTGTTGTGACCTGTTGTTTAGTCCCGTTTGTTATTACCTGTTGTTTAGTCCTGTTGTTGTGACCTGTTGTTTAGTCCCGTTTGTTATTACCTGTTGTTTAGTCCTGTTGTTGTTACCTGTTGTTTAGTCCCGTTGTTGTTACCTGTTGTTTAGTCCTGTTGTTCTTACCTGTTGTTTAGTCCCGTTGTTGTTACCTGTTGTTTAGTCCTGTTGTTCTTACCTGTTGTTTAGTCCCGTTGTTGTTACCTGTTGTTTAGTCCCGTTGTTGTTACCTGTTGTTTAGTCCTGTTGTTCTTACCTGTTGTTTAGTCCCGTTGTTCTTACCTGTTGTTTAGTCCTGTTGTTATTACCTGTTGTTTAGTCCTGTTATTACCTGTTGTTTAGTCCTGTTGTTCTTACCTGTTGTTTAGTCCCGTTGTTGTTACCTGTTGTTTAGTCCTGTTGTTCTTACCTGGTGTTTAGTCCTGTTGTTCTTACCTGTTGTTTAGTCCTGTTGTTACCTGTTGTTTAGTCCTGTTGTTGTTACCTGTTGTTTAGTCCTGTTGTTCTTACCTGTTGTTTAGTCCCGTTGTTGTTACCTGTTGTTTAGTCCTGTTGTTCTTACCTGTTGTTTAGTCCCGTTGTTCTTACCTGTTGTTTAGTCCTGTTGTTACCTGTTGTTTAGTCCTGTTGTTCTTACCTGTTGTTTAGTCCCGTTGTTGTTACCTGTTGTTTAGTCCTGTTGTTGTTACCTGTTGTTTAGTCCTGTTGTGAATTCCCTGTGTTGATCTCTCGTGTGACTTCTCCTTCTAGCCTGAGTTCCTTGTTTGTCTTTTCCTCAGTAAATAGCTTTGGGGTTCACCTTTACCTGACTCCTGCTTGTTTCCTCTGCACCTGAGCTGTTGCCTCACCTCACCCCGTGGCATACTCGTATCGAATTTAGGGCAAATAAAGAGGCCGGTTCAACTTATTATTAACTATTATGAAGCCCTGCTCTTCATAGAGCTCAACCACGACGCGCAATAAGCTGTGATTGGATCAGCAATTGTGTTTTTTTTGTTTAGAAACTTTCGTGTTCATAATCGTTTGCCTTGTGGATTAACAGAACTCACCTTTTGTGATTCTGCATGTGGAGTTATTAGCAAAAGCATTGTGAAATTGCTCGGCCATGAAGTCTGAGTTTACAGCTCTTAAAAGGCCGATCTGTCCACTCTCTTCGTGGTTTGTTAGCGGTACATTTATTTTCCATGCAGTGCTCAGGGAAATGTCTGCAGAGCGTGGATCGTGCACTTTTTCCCACGACAGCGTGTCGGCGGTCACAGGTGGAGTGTTTCATGTCAACTTTGTTCAGTTTGTATTCATGCCGACGTCTAGAGAGCAACACCACGCTGATTAATGAGATATTTAAACTGTTTGAGCAGTAATGCTTATGAAGTGGAACATTATTTTGTCCTCATACATGCTGAGGAAAAGAGGTCAATGTGGGGCCAATACACTGAATTATTATTCTTTCTATATAATTTATTACAGTATATGTAGGGTGTCTACAGTGATGTCATCCTAAGCCCCCTTTAAGACTCATCAAATGTATTGCCGACAGGTCTGGATGCTTCCCTTTTAACAATGAGGTCTTTTCTCAAGACTTATCTGGTTTCTCCAAGTAACACCAGCTACAGACCTACTCTACACACGCAGCTCACTAGGATGCTCGGCACTGTAACGAGACATATTTATAATATAAATGTTCTATCCTTGTCCCTCTGATACTTTCTGCCGTCCTTGGCATGTTGGTACTTAAGTCCAGGTACACGATTCAATTTCCCACCTTTCACCGCTTCGTAATAATTCACCTTCCACTTAATTCCAGTTGGCCAAACTGGAAAGGTCTCTTTGCTGCCCCTTGTGGCTGATGGAAGGAACGTGCCCACTGCAACTCTGACTGGTGTTTTTTCCGCCATCGGCCACAAGGGGCAGTGATGGTACCAGTGGTTGTGATCTTGCTTGCGGTGTGCCCTCATCGGGATGTAATGCTGATGGTGGTCTGGGTGGGTCTCGATTGACTCGTACACCTGTTTTTTATACCATGTGGGTGGCACTCAAAGGGAGGGGGAAATTGTATTATTTTATATAATAACTGTACTGATCAGGGAGATGTCCACTGTCCTTATAGTTGCCGTTTGCATCCAGGACAGCATATCAATAACAAAAGCATCTCGGGATGAAAAAACTACAATCAGACATATATTAAACGGCTTGATTTTACCAATTTGTCCTAACATGGACTATACATTAATCAACAGTACTACTAACCCAGGAAACTCATTTGCTGAAGTCAGTCCGACACAAGAGGTGGAGAACTAGAATAAAGTCATGTTGCATTTTACATCCATGTCTAAAGTGTCTTCACTTTATATTTGTATATACACTACCGTTCAAAAGTTTGGGGTCATCCAGACAATTTCGTGTCTTCCATGAAAACTCACTTTTATTTATCAAATGAATTGAACATTGAATAGAAAATATAGTCAAGACATTGACAAGGTTAGAAATAATGATTAATATTTGAAGTATTAATTTTGTTCTTCAAGCTTCAAGCTCAAAGGAAGGCCAGTTGTATAGCTTATATCACCAGCATAACTGTTTTCAGCTGTGCTAACATAATTGCACAAGGGTTTTCTAATCAGACATTAGTCTTCTAAGGCGATTAGCAAACACAATGTACCATTAGAACACTGGAGTGATCGTTGATGGAAATGGGCCTCTATACACCTATGGAGATATTTCATTAGAAACCAGACGTTTCCACCTAGAATCGTCATTTACCACATTAACAATGTATAGTGTGTATTTTTGATTAATGTTATCTTTATTGAAAAACAGTGCTTTTCTTTGAAAAATAAAGACATTTCTAAGTGACCCCAAACTTTTGAACGGTAGTGTACATTTATGTACAATTGGCATCATAAGCGTAAGGATTCTTGAGTCATTGCTAGAAATGTGTTTTTTTTAGGGCTGGGCACGTTAACGCGTTAATCTTGCGTTAACGCAGCACTTAATTAACGCCGACAATTATTTTATCGCGCATTAACGCATGTTTTTTTTTTTAAGAATGTTTTTTTTTTTTTAATAATTTTTTTTAGACAAAAGACAATACATAGACATAACACCTAGAGGACTATAAACAATGCAGACGACAAAACAATGGACATAACATCATAAAGTCAGAGTATTTGTGGGGGAAAAAGAATCTCAACAAATGACGGCAGGTATTTATTTAAATGGTTTATTTAATAAGGGACAGTGCACATTGATAAAAACATTGCAGTAAATGTGCCAGAGTTAGCCAAGAGGCTATTTTTCATCTGTAGTCCCAATGTTGCTGATGTTAAGAACAAACCTAAAAACATAAGATTGCAAATACAATCTACAGATAAAGCAAATAAAATAGGGGAGAACAATGTTAAAATGGACAGAATAAAAACATAATGTCAGAGATACAACATAAAAGCTTACAGACTAAATGTGACATACAACTGCAAACAGGTGAACGACAAGAGAAGACACGCAGGTGGAGTAAACGGCCGACCAGCAAGTCAAGACATACAGAGACCGGACAACAGACAGACAACAACTG
Source organism: Pseudoliparis swirei (assembly GCF_029220125.1). Taxonomy (NCBI): domain Eukaryota; kingdom Metazoa; phylum Chordata; class Actinopteri; order Perciformes; family Liparidae; genus Pseudoliparis; species Pseudoliparis swirei. The sequence goes on from NC_079398.1 coordinate 9,831,315, forward strand.
ACAGACAGACAAAATGAAAGTCCAACCTGGACAGATGGAGGAGGTAGTTACAGTCTAGTGCTGACAGAGCTGGGTAGTAATGTACCATTTCTTTGTTTCTGCTTTAAAAGAGTTGAATGATTGTAGCTCTCTGATAGATACTGGAATGCAGTTCCAGTCAACTGCTGCTTGTACTGAGAAAGCAGCATGACTAAAAGCACTTTTCCTGAGAGGGACGATACAATCCCCTCTTGCTGCACCTCTTGTGAGCCGATATCCAGTTCGTGTGGTGACAAATTGTTTGAGAGGAGGAGAGGTCAATCCATGTATGATTTTGTACATCAGACAGACGTGCACATATTTACATATGAGACGCCCTCAAGACACACATCACACGGAGAATACACGAGTTGTATGAAAAGGAGAGGACTGCAAAAGCGACAGCTTCACAACGTGCTGTTGCTCTCATGGGGACGACTGGACATCGGGTGACCAGACGTCCAGTTTTCCCCGGACATGTCCTGCTTTTGAGCCCTAAAAAATGCGTCCGGCAGGGATTCCAAAAACGTCCGGGATTTTGCTTCGTCGGATATTTGTTTTTCTCTGGGTTTTCATAAACTCGTATTTACCCCTGACAAGTTTTGGAAATGGTATCTCCCTTCTTACGTGAGCTCTGACGGTTTAGAGGATAGTAATTGGTCGACCGATCTCAGGGTTGCCAGATACACGATAATTATCCTCCAAATACAACCATTTTGAGCCTTTGGTACGATACTTCACCATCTCCAATCTGGCAACACGGAGCACCTTGCCGCCTCCACTAGTTCATTGTTGTTTGTGCTATAAACTCCTCCCAGCGCCGCCGCTCCCATAGCGCACTACGCGCTGTGCGGAGGGCACCACGTCCTGAGGGGCTCCACAAAATAGGCAACTAAAAAATCCTCATAGTTATAATAATTATAATGCCGATATTATTTCAGTCTAGAAATATTAGGCACCTTTAGGCATGTATATCACAAAACAGGCAGAACAAGAGAGATGTTTAATCTCAGCCCCCCCCCCAGACGAAGTGTCCTCTTTTTCACAAACTCAAATCTGGTCACCCTACTGGACATCACTCTGTAACCACAATGACCTCGGAGTGACTGTGCATTATATTGATGAGAAGTGGGCGCTGCATTCACATGCCCTGACTGATGAAAACAGAGGAGACACATGATGCTGAAACGTGCGCGGGACACTTTACTGAAGTTGCACAGCAGTGGAATGTGACAAAGTCACCACACTGAGCAGATAGAGCACCAGAGATGATCGCTGCTGCGAGACGACTGCCTTTGATCATGTCCCTGCTTCAGTCTCCAGCGCTCTGTCACAGTGTCTCTGCATAACAGTGCATTTGACAATGTCCTGACAGATTTTATGGCACTTTAGTTCATATGGCAGAACATTTAAAATAAGTGTCAAGTTCTAGGAATTGACAAACTGCACTGAAAGTATTTTCTGGTGTCTCACTCTAACAGGGACAACACATGTTATGGCACTTTCATTCATATGGCAGAACATTTAAAATAGAAGTGCGCTATACACTACTTTTGAATGAATTATTGGATTTTGCGTATACAAATGCGATTAATCGCGATTAATCAGGGAAATCATGCGATTAATCGCGATTAAAAATTGTAATCGTTGCCCAGCCCTAGTTTTTTTAGTTCACATTCACCTTTGAACTCTACATTGTAATCAATCCCCGAGTCCAAGTGCACATTTGAGCCAAATTGCTCCCTCTCAATAAAGCATTCCCGGAAACGGACCAGACGGACAACATGAAAACAAACCGCCGTCGCCGGCACACCAATAAAAACGTCATGTCGCCGTATATAAAACACACAGGTCCGGTCCCGAGAGAGCCGTTTTAAAGCTTTACGGTTATCAGAATGAACTGGAGAATGTAATTAAGTCCCGAGGACTTGACTAAACTCCCAGTGACCACATGAGTCCCTCGACCGGAAAGGGATTATTCACGGCTCCTCAGACTCTGAGACGCTTTCTGCTAAAGAGCCCGAGTCGTGCTGGCTGACCCCACAGGACAGCCCGTAAAGCAGGAAGTCATTTCATTAAATCTGGTTCCCATGTTGACCCGGAGAGGATTTCAGTTGTGCTGGTGATTCAAATATCATCCGACAGGTTCTCAGCTTTGTATTATTTATAAATGTCCCTATTTAAGGGTCCAGAGTACCAAAACCCCCAGGATCTGTAGCATTTTTGGGGTTAAAAAGGGTAAAATTATAACATTTCAGGGAGAGTCTGAGCTGACACGTGGCAAACTTTTCTTGAATCCTGAATACAATGTGTGATCGTGGCAATGTGGGAGTTTTAACTGCTAATCCCAGAGAAATATTTAAATATTTGAAGTTGTGCATTCAGCGAGGAAGCCCACACATGTGTGCTCGGCATCGAGCGTACGGTACTTTCAGTCGGGGATGCGTTTCGGATAAAAAAAGAGTCCAAATGATCCACTAAGTGCTACTTGTGTTTTTTGGTTGTATGGAGAGTTATTCAAACCAGCTGTGGAAGGTGAATCCGGTGGATACTATAATATTTGGTAGATGGACGCAGGTTTATTATTCCATTTAAATTATGTAACACTTGATACTCTTTCCCTTTAATTATTGAGCTAATTCAACCGCAAAGGGAATGTGAAATGTGTCTCGGGCAGAGAGGGAGCGGGCAGGAATACTAATAGGAACATACAGCTGTTACAGGGTAATCAAGACTTATTGTGGAATCGTAACGTTCTAAAATACTTTTCTAATATACTTCCATTCCATGATATTTCTAGTATACGCCCCGCCTACATTCCTCCTTTTATTTGTGTTGTTTTTGCGTCTTATGTAGTCTTTTAGTGTTCTTGTATTCTAAATTATTCGATAAAAAGTGGATTGCAAACAAACATAGTATTTGAAAGATTAAAAGCAAAAGCCTCTGACGTATCTGTGGTTGCCTTTTGTTTAGCAATATATGTACATATGTATATATATATATATATATATATATATATATATATATATATATACCCGAGCTAAACGTCTTGATTAGTCCGTTAGGCTGTGTTGCTGCTTTATACACTCATCGTTAATAATGGAGAGGGAACTTGTTTACTTGTCAATAAGGATATTTACACATTTCAATAAACACAAAGTGGCATAATTACAAAGGACGGCAAATCCATGTATCGGCTTGTGTGTGATTAGACCCTCGTGACCGTGTAAGTGGGATAGAAATCGTGTAACGATGTATGTAATTGTAAATGTATTTATCCGAGTCATTTGAACTTGAGCTTAATGACTCTGGTGTTGAAGGATAATTACCTTCGCATTGAAAATGCCGGAAGGTTATGTTTTGATCGCCGTGTATTTATTTATTTATTTGTATGCGTGTTATTCGCAAAACTCAAAAAGTATTGAACCGAATCGCATGAAATTTGGTGGGATGATTGTTTATTATCCGGGGACCAGTTGATTAGATTTTGGGATCGATCGGGTCAAAGGTCAAAGGTCATGAACAGGTCAAAATCTTTCGCAGAACTCAAAAAGTATTGAACCGAATCGCATGAAATTTGGTGGGATGATTGTTTATTATCCGGGGACCAGTTGATTAGATTTTGGGATCGATCGGGTCAAAGGTCAAAGGTCATGAACAGGTCAAAATCTTTCGCAGAACTCAAAAAGTATTGAACCGAATCGCATGAAATTTGGTGGGATGATTGTTTATTATCCGGGACCAGTTGATTAGATTTTGGGATCGATCGGGTCAAAGGTCAAAGGTCATGAACAGGTCAAAATCTTTCGCAGAACTCAAAAGTATTGAACCGAATCGCATGAAATTTGGTGGGATGATTGTTTATTATCCGGGGACCAGTTGATTAGATTTTGGGATCGATCGGGTCAAAGGTCAAGGTCAAAGGTCATGAACAGGTCAAAATGTTCTTGAATCGCATGAAATTTGGTGGGATGATTGGTTATTATCCGGGGACCATTTGATTAGATTTTGGGATCAATCGGGTCAAAGGTCAAGGTCATGGAAAGGTCAAACTCTTTTTTTACCATAGCACGATACATTTTTGTCCAATTGGCATGCAACTAATGCCAAAATGTTCATAATTCAATGCCCAATCTTGTGATATGCGAAGGTATGCGCTCTACCGAGTGCCCGTTCTTGTTCAAAGTTGTTTTTGTTCTTTTGAATTACAATAAGCGTGTAGCTTCAGAGGATTGTTGTTCAATATACGGAGGCCGAGAACACTCGTCTTTATCACATCTCACCATTTTGGTTATCAGGTTCAATTGAATTTAATTTTACACACTTTTAGGGCGTTACCGAATTCAGAATCATTATTTGATTTTCACCGATCCTTCTTACAATGTACAATCTGTAGGTAAGGGAGAACCTTAACAGAACCATCCTGTAGTGACGTGCAGCTCTATCCCCGGGTCGGGTCATAACATTAACATTCTGATGAAAACACCTTAAAGATGCATAAAGGACATTTCACCACACAGCAGATGCAAGTGCTACGATGCCCCTAAATATTATTAGTTATTACAACTGGATACAAACTGATTATATATTGTTTTCCATTATGTTAACTTACATACTGCCCATGATTCGGTTGTCTGTTATTTACCAAATAGTCAAATTGCTTGCAAGAAATATGCATTCACAAAGTGAACTTTAGCTCAAATTATAAATCGCACTTCATAATTGCGTTTGACCGTTTATTTGGTGAAGGTCAACACATGTCGTTAGCGTCGCAGAGCGTTGCAATAGTTAACGTCATGACGCAGACGTCGTCAGTGCCGGCCTCACCGGGGTGAGACGCTTTCACAAGGAATCGTCACGGATGATTAAGTTCAGAGCACATCGGTAAAAAACCACACAAAGACAACACTGCGCTGTGATCAAGGCCACAGATTACAACGCACACACACACGCACACACACACACGCACACCTCCCCCCCTCAAACACACACACAGACAGACGCACACACACAGACACACACACACAAAAACACACACACGCACACACAGACATACAGACACATACATATGCACACACACGCACACACACAAAAACACACAGACAGACACACACAGACATACACGTACACACAGACATACACACACATCCATTCCATTGCATCTGCTTCTCACCACTTTTATCCCAACCCATTATTATCATCTCTTATTATGAAACACACACACACACACACACACAGACATAAACAGACACACAGACACACACACACACAAACACAGACACAGAGACACACAAGCAGACACACACACACACAGACACATAGACACACTCAGCGACCTCTGTGCATCTTGACACGTTTGTGTATGATGTCATAAGCTCTGAACACCTTTAAACACACAAAACACTGCCGGGATCTTAAATTTAACAAACATCAAAGTCACCCTGTGAGGTTGTGTGAGGCTCTCCAGCTATGAGAACTCCTCCAGGTAGGATTCAGAAAAGTCTGATTATTATTATTTTCTATTTACAAACTAAAAACAGGTCAGCTCTTAAAACAAGAAATTGCCATGAAACAAATGTAAATACTGACTCGTATCCGCTGCACCTCCCAGCAGACGGCCCTCTGGAAGGACTTCTCCCAGACGGCCAGGTCCGTAGCCAGCTCCACCCGGAAGCTGTGGCTCTGGCCGTGCCCGACCAGAATACTGAAGCACAGGGACTCCACGTCCTGCTGCTCGAGCGAGTGCTCCAGCCCCAAGTAGAGCCTCGCCTGCAGCCAGCAGTCCTCGGCCATCCACAGCTGAAACACAGAGGATTCATTATGATGACATGCTCTGGGGACTGATCCCACCGTCTCTTTACTGCCTCCTCCTCCTCCTCCTCCTTCTTCTTGAAAGATTTCCTAGTTGGTCGATCACAAAGATGGCCTCAGGTCAAGAGAGCCCCGTTTAGTGCCTGAAACACTTCATCTGATAAGATGAGAAGAAGCAGCCGTCTGCACCCAGATGAAAGTAACGTCCCCGATGCACATCAGCTCTCAACTCACCTTGTGGACCTTGAACAGAACCTCATATAGGTTGTACGTTGTTTCTGCTGGGCCCCAGTCACCGGCGCTGAGCTAAAACACATCAAACATGAAGGAGCGAGAGATGAAGAGGCAGCCAATCAAAAGAAGTTCTGTGGTTGTCTTTTGCTGCACCTCTTTGTCCAAACACGTAAGACAAATCAGCCAGTAGGTGTGTGTGTCTACATACATCATTTTATTTGCCAATAATTTAACAATAACATTCATATATACAGTATATATATATATATATATATATATTAGGGCTGTCAATCGATTAAAAAAAATTAACTAATTAATCGCACATTTTGAAATTGCGATTAATTAATCGTGATTAATCGCGATTAATCGCGATTAATCGCAATTAAAAGTTAAAAGTTAAAAGTTCATTCTTTTTAAAGACAAAACTTCACACAGAGCTGTGTTTTCAAAGAGGCTCCTACCTATAAAGTGCCAGCGAGGTATTTAATATCGTGGATGATAAATTGTTTCTTCAGTGAAACATCAGATTAGTAAAAAAAAAAAAGTATATTGAGACCCCATTGGTCCTGTCATCTTCAAGATTCAAGATTCAAGATGTTTTATTTGTCACATACACACACAGGGTGTGCAGTGAAATGAAAGTGGCAATGCTCAGCAGGAATGTGCAAGGGCAACAAGTACACACTATTTACAATAAAAAACAACACAATATTTACAGTAAGTGTGTGTGTGTGTGTGTGTGTGCCTAAGAGGGCAGTTGTGTGGGTCTATGTGGGGGTCCTGGTGAGGTCGGAGTTCACAGTCCTGATGGCCTGAGGAAAGAAACTCCGTCTCAGTCTCTCTGTTCTTGCAGCGTGACTACGGAGGCGCCTGCCTGACCGCAGCAGCTGAAACAGTCTGTTGTTGGGGTGGTGAGGATCCTTCATGATCCTGCCGGCTCTGGTTCTGCACCTCCTGGTGTACAAGTCCTGCAGGGTGGGAGTGTAGTTCCAATAGTGCGTTCAGCCGAACGCACTACTCTCTGCAGAGCCTTCCTGTCCTGAGCGGAGCAGTTGCCAAACCAGGCTGTGATGCTTCCTGTCAGGACGCTCTCTACAGCTCCAGAGTAGAAGGACTGAAGGATCCTCTGGGAAACTTTAAATTTCCTCAGCTGCCTGAGGTGGTAGGCGCTGCCTTGCCTTTCTCACCAGAGTGTCTGTGTTCGTTGACCATGTCAGATCCTCGGTGATGTGGACTCCCAGGTATTTATACCGCTCACCCTCTCCACAGTAGTCCCGTTAATCCCCAGTGGTGAGTACGTCCTCTGTTGTTGTACCCTCCTAAAGTCCACAATCAGCTCCTTAGTTTTGGTGACATTCATGATGAGGCTGTTGTCTGGCACCAGAGTGACAGATCAGCAACTTCCTCCAGGTAGGCCTTCTCGTCGTTGTCGGAGATCAGGCCCACCACCAGTGTGTCATCCGCAAACTTGATGATGGTGTTGGAGCTGAACCTGGCCACACACTCATGTGTGTACAGGAGTACAGTAGGGGCTGAGGACGCAACCCTGGGGGATCCTGTGTTCGGGGTGAGTGGATTGGAGGTGTGTCTGGCAATTCTGACCACCTGTGGCCTGGCGGTCAGTAAGTCCAGGATCCAAGCACACAGGGTTGTGTTCAGTCCCAGCTCAATCAGCTTGCTGGCCAGTCTGGAGGGCCTATGGTGTTGCAAGCTGAACTATAATCAATGAACAGCAGTATCACATAGCCCCCCCTCTGGCTGTCCAGATGAGAGAGTGTGGTGTGCAGTACCTGGGAGACAGCATCATCCGTGGATCTGTTTGGGCGATAAGCAAACTGCAGCGGGTCCATGGAGGAAGGGAGGAAGGCGCAGATGTAGTCCTTTATCAGCCTCTCAAAGCATTTCATGACCACCGAGGTGAGGGCCACGGTCGGTAGTCATTCATACATGCTGGAGAAGCATTCTTGGGCACAGGGACAATAGTGGATCTCTTGAAGCAGGCGGGGACCACGGACTCAGCCAGGAGAGGTTGAATATTGTGGTGAACACTGGAGCTAGCTGGTTAGCACAGGTCTTCAGTACTCGCCCAGATATGCCATCTGGACCTGCAGCTTTCCTGGTGTTCACCCTCAACAGAGCCCTCCTCACACTGTGCTCGGTCACAGAGAGTGTGTGTTCATCCCCAGCGGTAGAACTCACCTCGGCTCGCTTAACGGTGTTGTTGTTAGCGGCGAGCTAGCGCTGTTGTTGCTAGCCTCAAACCGTGCATAAAATGAGTTCAGGTCGTCCGCTAGGGATGCGTCGGCACTCACCATTCGCGGGTCTGCTCTGGTAGTCTGTGATAGTCCGTAGCCCCTGCCATAGGCGCCTGGTGTCGCGCTGCTCCATCTGTGATTCCACTCTGTCTCGGTACCTCCTCTTGGCCTTCTTCACCGCCCTCCTCAGTCCATAGACCGCTGCCTTGTACTTGTCCATGTTGCCGGATACAAGACCGGAGTTATAGGCAGCAGTACGGGCGTTCACAGCTTCACGGATGGATCTATCAACCCACGGCTTTTGGTTAGGAAAGACCCTAACTTTTACCGTGGGGACGATGGTGTCCGCTAAGCGTTGCTATGAGGCTCATTGCTACTTCATAAACTCGCTGGCGTCACTGGAACTGGATTGGATCATGTCCCAGTCGACGACACGCAGAGCGTCCTGTAGCTCAGCCTCTGATTGGTCAGACCACCGCTTCGTTCCTCGTCACTACCGCTTCCGCGCGATCTTTTGCGGTACTCCGGAAGCAAGAAAATGGCGGCATGGTCCGATTTGCGAACGGAGGAGAGAGACAGCCTTGTAGCCTCTCTTGAATGGCGTATAGCAGTGGTCCAACGTTCTTTCCTCTGGTAGCACACGTAATGTGCTGGTGAAAGTTCGGCATGACTTTTTAGGTTTGCCCTATTAAAGTCCCCAGCCACCACCACAGCGCGTCGGGATACTTGTTCTGATGCCGACATAACACATCATGTAGGTCCGATAGTGCTACGTCGGTGTCCGCTTGTGGTGGTATGTAGACGGCTGTGGTGATGACCGAGCTGAACTCCCGGGAAGGTAGAATGGACGGCATGAGATCGTCAGATGTTCCAGGTTCGCGAGCAGGAACGAGAAAGAGTCTTAATGTCTTGGGGTCGCACCACTTGTTGTTAGTCATGAAGCAAACCCCTCCACCCTTAGATTTACCAGACTCTTCCGTTCTGTCTGCACGGAAAACAGAGAAGGACTCGGTTGGGCATATGACTCGATCCGGCACCAGCGGGGTCAGCCATGTTTCCGTCAGACAAAAGATGTTACAGTCCCTCATGTCCCGTTGGAATCTGATCCTTGCCCTAACATCATCCATCTTATTTTCCAGAGACTGGACGTTAGCAAGAAGGATGCTGGGCAGAGGTGGACGGTGGGCTTGAACTCTCAGTCTGTTCCGAATTCCGCTCCGTTTCCCTCGATGTTTTCGTCGTCTCCCCGTAGTAGCGGCTCCACTGTTGTTGTTGTGGTTCGCTCGTACGATCTCCGCCGGCCACGCTGGATCGATGGAAAAAGTGGACAAAACCCCTTGTTTTGCGCAAAAGTTTATGTCCAAAAGTGTGCTGCGGTCGTATGCTGTTAGTGCCGATGTGTTTGTGGCAAAGAAAATATAAAAAAAAAACACAAAAACTAAAAGAGCGCACAATCTCCGCGGAGCTACCTCGACGGCGTCTGGACACAGCCGCGCCATCTCAATCAATGAACATTGAACACAGCATAACCAGTGGCCTTGATAACTGACTGACATTCAAATATGTCACGTTAACCCTCTGGAGGCTGGGCTCATTTTATACATTTTACAAAAAAAATTAAATTCACCGTTTAACCCTTGTGTTGCCTTCGGGTCATTTTGACCCGAATCAATATTACACCCTCCTGCCGCCTTCGGGTTAATTTGACCCCATTCAATGTTTAATGTCGGTGTTCTTTCGGTAGGCAACAAACAAACATAAAGTGCCTCACACTTAAACTTGGAAAACAATATTAATTCTAATAATTTTCTGGAGGTTTTAATTGCTGGCGTCAAATTGAACCCAAAGGGTAAAATATGTTAGTAAATATAAAGGTAACAGGAGGGTGAAACATTGAATCGGGTCAAAATGACCCAAAGGCGGGGGGAGGGTTAAATATTTAATGGGGTCAAAATGACCCGAAGGCAACACAAGGGTTAAAAGTGTTTCCCTTCTTTTTAAAGACAAAACTTCACACAGAGCTGTGTTTTCAAAGAGGCTCCTACATACACAGTGCCAGCGAGGTATTTAATATCGTGGATGATAAATTGTTTCTTCAGTGAAACATCAGATTAGTAAAAAAAAAGAAGTATATTGAGACCCCATTGGTCCTGTCATCTTTAACACTGAACAGCAGCAGAACCAGTGGCCTTGGTAACTGACTGACATTCAAATATGACACGTTAACCCTCTGGAGGCTGGGGGCATTTTATACATTTTACAAAATAAATTAAATTCACCGTTTAAAGTCTTTTGCATGTGACACACCCCCACGTGTTATACACAGTGGTGGTTCGTCCATAGGGGGCGCTAGTGCGCCGCCCCTCTTAAAATTTGGAGATGAAAAAAAAAGAAGAAGAAAAATAAATAAAAAAATCCTGTCAAAAAACATTATATGCCAAATCATTTCAATAGTAAATATACCGTGTTGACGCGCTAAATGTGTGTGGGAGACCGTAAGCCCCTGTCAACAACCACTTAAATTAATGTGAAAAAATATAATATATCGGCATTATCACGGAGAGAAGCCCCTCCCCTTTTTCGAGGCGCTGTTCTAACGTGTGTGTACGCATCGATACAACATTTCAGTCGTTTTGCAATGACCGGCTTCACATTGGCGGATGAAACTGGAATCTTAGTGCGCTAAATGTGCGCGCGATTGGATTATTCGGCAGATCAGAGACCCGTATGTTCCCTCAGCCCATAGAGCAGTGTTGCCAGGTCCGCGGTTTTCCTGCGGAATCGGGCCACTTTTGAAGTGTTGCGCGGGTTGAATTTTTGTCCTTGTTGGGTAGACCTATTTTGCATGCAAATTACATGAATATCTTTAAATAAAAATCCATATTTTAAATGAAATAATTTATTCATACCCAAATCCTACCAAACTGACTCAAGATCAGCACGTAGGCCTACACACATTTTATTTATGATAATATACTGTATAATTACACCAGGCCATTTTAGGACCTAGGTGAAATAACTTGAGGGAAAACTGCTTTTAATGCTGGCAAACTAAACATATGTTGTTACTTTGTAGATATTACAATACATTTGGCAATGATAGCAATGCTGTTGGACTTTAAAAGCAGTGTATATGGTTTGGCACGGGCATATTTTGAGTTCTGATATTGGGCTGGTTTTTGGGCTGGTTTTGATTGGGCTGGTTTTGTCACACAGACCTGGCAACCCTGCTCACAATGGTTTTATATTGCTGAGGGTGAGTTGAGTGAAAAACGATGTTGCACTATTTTGGCTATATTCTTTTATAAAAATTAACCGTTTATGTTACATACAGTAATGGTCGCAAATACGATCACGGCGTCCAGCTGTCGTGTCATTTAGACCGTCAACATATACGGTTGGTGGCGGTCTCATTGAGCCACTTTGGCACCGTTTGATTAGCTACATCCGGTCGCCCCGACGTATATTTTCCTTGTGTAAATTGTGTTTTGCGTGTCTAGGAAGTGGAAGTGCAGAGACAGATCAGAAGGCAAATGTGTGTGTTCTGTTGTCTTCTGCAGGTATGTGTTTCCCTTTTGTTCAAAGTTAGAATTTTCTCTGTTTCTGCTGAAATGACTCTAGCTCATGCAGTTATTTATTTTGTCCATTAGGGGTCTCTGTTTTCCCCTTGTATGTTACATGTCATGGTTTTTGATGAGAATTGTTATTATTTAGATTTAATGTGGTCCTGTCTTCCATGGACAATGGTTTTATTTTGCTGAGGGAAGTGGAAGTGCAGAGACAGATCAGAAGGCAAATGTGTGTGTTCTGTTGTCTTCTGCAGAATAAATAAGTGCTGGGAAAATCCACCATCTGAGCCGACTTCTTCCATGCCCGTTCCACATCTGTAACATCTGCTCTGAACCTCTTTCATGTGAGGGTGAAACTCTTTTATTTTGCAAACCTCTAAAACCCAACCCAATGTTCCTTAAAGCTGCTCTGAACCTCTCATGCCCAAAGTTACAGTGTGTTGATAGTTGTTATTGGACAGTGTTAACGGGACTACTGTGGAGAGGGTGAGCGGGTATAAATACCTGGGAGTCCACATCACCGAGGATCTGACATGGTCAACGAACACAGACACTCTGGTGAGAAAGGCAAGGCAGCGCCTCTACCACCTCAGGCAGCTGAGGAAATTTAAAGTTTCCCAGAGGATCCTTCAGTCCTTCTACTCTGGAGCTGTAGAGAGCGTCCTGACGGGAAGCATCACAGCCTGGTTTGGCAACTGCTCCGCTCAGGACAGGAAGGCTCTGCAGAGAGTAGTGCGTTCGGCTGAACGCACTATTGGAACTACACTCCCCACCCTGCAGGACTTGTACACCAGGAGGTGCAGAACCAGAGCCGGCAGGATCATGAAGGATCCTCACCACCCCAACAACAGACTGTTTCAGCTGCTGCGGTCAGGCAGGCGCCTCCGTAGTCACGCTGCAAGAACAGAGAGACTGAGACGGAGTTTCTTTCCTCAGGCCATCAGGACTGTGAACTCCGACCTCACCAGGACCCCCACATAGACCCACACAACTGCCCCTCTTAGGCACACACACACACACACACACACTTAGTATAAATATTGTACTGTAAATATTGTGTTGTTTTTTATTGTAAATAGTGTGTACTTGTTGCCCTTGCACATTCCTGCTGAGCATTGCCACTTTCATTTCACTGCACACCCTGTGTGTGTATGTGACAAATAAAACATCTTGAATCTTGAGCACGCTGTGTTCTTGAAATAAAGCTTTGGTTTTTACAATATTCTACTCAAAACCTCTTTTCTTCTCATTGTTGAGTGCTATTTAAACCGCGTCGCCCAACTGCGCCCCCCAAAAAAAAAATTTCACCAGCCGCCACTGGTTATACATCAAACATTCCAGAACAATCTCAGCTGTGAAATGAGCCTCATTGTCCTCGCGCCGTGTCCTCTGGTTCTCTGACTGACAGGCTGCTAAATGAGCCTAACCTGTGAGGTGGGAGGTCCTTTGTGATTTACTGAGTGTTCATTGGTTTTTTTCCCCCGAAATGTTGACAGACAAACGGATTGACCAATCACGTTGAAGGTTTCGTGTGTCGCGTTCTTTCCGCGCCGCGTCACCCGACACGTCGCCCCTTGGTTCCTCTGTGTATCAGAGGGGGAGACGGGAGGAAGGAGGAGCAGGAGGAAACCTGACTGATTCATCCTCGAGTTAAACTGATTTCTGCTCCTTATTTTCGCGGAGAAATGATTGTTTTAAAAACGGAAACAGTGTCAAACCGTACTGCCGCGGTTTAAAAAAAAAAAAAAGAGTGCGTTAATTGCGTTAAAATATTTTAGTGCGTTAACGCGGCCAAATTAATCGCATAGATTAACGTGTTAACGCTGACAGCCCTAATATATATATATATATATATATATATCTTTTTGTGTGTTATAATTCCGTACAACTCTCATGACATGTCAGGACAGGAAGGCTCTGCAGAGAGTAGTGCGTTCGGCTGAACGCACTATTGGAACTACACTCCCCACCCTGCAGGACTTGTACACCAGGAGGTGCAGAACCAGAGCCGGCAGGATCATGAAGGATCCTCACCACCCCAACAACAGACTGTTTCAGCTGCTGCGGTCAGGCAGGCGCCTCCGTAGTCACGCTGCAAGAACAGAGAGACTGAGACGGAGTTTCTTTCCTCAGGCCATCAGGACTGTGAACTCCGACCTCACCAGGACCCCCACATAGACCCACACAACTGCCCCTCTTAGGCACACACACACACACACACACTTAGTGTAATATTGTACTGTAAATATTGTGTTGTTTTTTATTGTAAATAGTGTGTACTTGTTGCCCTTGCACATTCCTGCTGAGCATTGCCACTTTCATTTCACTGCACACCCTGTGTGTGTATGTGACAAATAAAACATCTTGAATCTTGAATCTTGAATCTTGATCATTTGTGTAATTCCATGTCCGAAGAACAACTTCAGTCACGTTGTGATGGAGGAGCTAATTGCACCACCCAGAGAGAGGTGAGAGGGGCAGCAGTAGGCGTGGTGCCCATCCCCCGCTCCACGTTGTGTTCATCTGGTGTCTTAAATGTTTCCTCTCCTCTCTGCACGGTTATATAAACGGTGATAATCAGGTCACATCTCCTGTTCGGGCGCCATGAGACAATCACGATGTGCTTTAAGAGCAGACGTTCAGCTTTAATTTGAGGGTCTTTACATCCACATCAGGTGAACGGTGAAGGAATTACAACACATGTTATACATGGCACCTCCTTTTTAAGGCGAAGAAGTGTAATGTTCTGCAATGGCCAAGTCCATCACCTGACCTGGATCAGATGGAGCTGCATTTCACTGCTGAAGACCAAACTGAAGGGAAAATGCCCCAAGAAGCATCAGGAAGTGAAGACAGTGTCAGTCGAGGCCTGGCAGAGCGTCACCAGGGATGAAACCCAGCGTCCGGTGATGTCTCTGGGTTCCAGACTTCAGGCTGTCATTGACCGCAAAGGATTTGCAACCAATTATTACAATTGACAATTACAATGATGATTGTTAGTTTGTCCAATTACTTTTGATCAATTAAAAAGGAGGGGCCACACATAAAATGTGTTGTAGTTCCTACACCGTTCACCTGATGTAAATACCCTCAAATTAAAGCTGAACGTCTGCTCTAAAAGCACATGTTGATTGTTTCATTCAAAATTCATTGTGGTGGTGTACAGAGCCAAAATGATGAAAATGGTGTCACTGTCTAAATATTTATGGACCTGACTGTATCTGACTGGTTTCTCCTGATTTACAGTGGGTACGGAATGGGAAACTGTGATATTTCAGTTTTTATTTTTATTTTTTTATTTGCACA
Source organism: Pseudoliparis swirei (assembly GCF_029220125.1). Taxonomy (NCBI): domain Eukaryota; kingdom Metazoa; phylum Chordata; class Actinopteri; order Perciformes; family Liparidae; genus Pseudoliparis; species Pseudoliparis swirei. The sequence continues at coordinate 9,846,508 of NC_079398.1, forward strand.
AATTCCTTTAAGATGGGGTACTGAGTGTACGAGAAATAAAATGAACTTTTTTGATTTTAGAAAATGGCCGCAATGAAACAAAGAGTGAACATTTTAAAGGGGTCGGAATACTTTCCGTATCCACTGTATATTTATTTTGATTTGACAAATTCACAAGACAGAACTTTAAGGATAAAATACTGAAAGGAGGAATAAAAGTGAAGAACAACAAAAAACAGACCAAAAATTGCAACAAAATAATTAGATAAACCACAGCAAATAACACACTCACACATTACCAGTCTGACATAAGTACATCTTTAAGGTTACATCATCAAATCAAGTCAGCATCGGTACCAGTGTTTTTAATCTGGCAGGGTGAAGTCCATCCCGGAGGGGTCCTTCACGTCTGAGACCGGATTCCATATTTTGACAAATTCCTTGACCTTGTCATGGAGGGGGTGGCTCAACTCTTCCAGAGGAAGAACTTTCAGAATCCCCTTGTACCAATCATCCGTAGAAGGTCTTTAGAAATCCAGAGTATAAGGATAGTCTTATGCACGATATAATAGTATTCCACTCAGTTTACGTCGTTGTTGCTCCTTGCACTGCTCACTGTAGCTGACTGCTTCTCTTCTCAGGGTTGATGACTCCGAAAATGAGATCATGTTTTTATAAAATATAAAATGCATCACTACACGCTACCAGTCCCAGCTGTGGAAACACTGGTACAGCTGTCTATTTATAACGCATGTGTAGTTCTTTGTTTGTTTTTTACTTGTGATTTTGTATATATTTTATTATATTTTAATGTTTTGTACTATCTGGACCTTGAGTGTAATACAAGTTTGATTGATTGATAACTGAACTATGACGTCACAATTACTGCACTTGACCTTCTCCTTCCAGTCTAGGGCCGCCGTAGAATGTGTGGAACCGCGGCGCTGAAGTCGCCCTTTAAAAAGTCACGGTCACACGCTTGAAGGAGATACTCGTCCTGTCGTGGTGTGGAGGAATAATGTGTTCCAAACACCTCGAGGCTCAAATGCGTGACTGAAGCGTGCACCGGGAGGCTTCTGGGCGCGTGCCGTTAAAGCGTGCCCCGATGCCGTGGCTGCACATTCCGGTGCTCTCTGCCTCGGGGAAGCTGGATGCCGCCGTGCTCCAACAACAAAGAGCCGGCGGACCGGCGCTGCACTTCAACACCCAGCAGCTGGAGAAAGCCTCGAGTTCATGGAACCAGGATTTTTGACGACCGTACAACACGCTCACTTTGTTCTGGCCGCATGGGATCTGTTAGAATAACGGCCGAGGACTTCTCCGGTTGACATGATGAGTCCGTATCAAGTGGAAACAATGCTCTGCATTCAGACACACTAGTGTGTACTCGGTCCATTGAGGCTTTTCCTTCATGTTAAGTGTCTTTGCAAATATGGTTCAATGGTTCAATGATTCAATGGTTCAATACTTCAATGGTTAATTGGTTCAATGGTTCAATGATTTAATACTTCAATGGTTTAATGGTTCAATGGTTCAATGGTTTTATGGTTCAATGGTTTAATAGTTCAATGGTGTAATGGTTCAATGGTTCAATAGTTCAATGGTGTAATGGTTCAATGGTTTAATGGTTCAATGGTTCAATGGTTTAATGGTTCAATAGTTCAATGGTGTAATGCAGTGGTCCCCAAACTCAAAGCCGTTGAGATTGCAGTGATACGCGGAGAAAATGTGAAGTGGTGCTCTTCGCAATAGAACATCTTTGATGGGACGTGTCGCGTCTCGGCCAATCAGCGTTGAGATGTCCACAGCGTTTGGGAAGTTAGGTTAGCTTGAATGTTAGTCCGCTACATCTGCTGCTGTCGCGCTGCACGGTGTAGCGATGCTAACAAAGTACCGTACGTTAAAAACGATGTGATTTAGCATATTGTTAGTATCGATACTTCATTAAAAGAGCGATCAGAGCGCACGCGCTGCTTCGCTCCGTTGAATGCTGTCTGCTGTCCCCCCCCCCGGCTGGCCCTCCAGCAGACAAGGCAAACGTTATGTGGCCCTCTTAGGAAAAAGTTTGGGGACCCCTGGTCTAATGGTTCAATGGTTCAAAGCCGATTACCTGCAACGTTTCTGGGGACAGAACATTTATAACTGAAGTTTTTAGAGTGAAAAATGTCTAACGTTGATGTTTTTTTTTCTCCCCTCGAAAGACAGTCTGCCCCCACGCAGTGCGACGGCATCGACAGGCTCGGTTTGAGGCCAGACGCTTGACCCGGCCCAGGAAACCAACAGCTGGAGTTACCGTCTCTCTCAGAAAGGAGTGTCGAGAGGGGAACTGGACGTCATATTTCACTCAGTTGCTCAGTGAACCAGAGTTGGAGGTGAAAGACGACGTCTACGACCGGATTGCCTCACAAGTAGCGACGGTTTACGCCCATTTAACAGTTTATTGTCGCTACTAAAAAGCTAAATTGTTGTCAGACGATCGTAAATGTGTTCCGAGATGGCATTTCAGTAAACTAGTTCTGGCTCTTTTGACCTCCAGACCTTTTCTCCACCTTCATGCATCTGATTCGAGCTGCAAACCAGAACAACTTCCCATGCAGCAAAATCCATCTGCTGCAGATTCTGCATTCACACGCACTTATCTGTTGACTGAGATTACGCCGGATGCCGCATAACACCCTCCAGATATTGCATTTCAGCTTCTCGGCCGTCCGTCGTCACTGGTGACAGACAAGCTCCTTGAGAATGTCGCCTGACAGAGCGTGATGGGGAACAAGTGGGAGTTGGACGGAGCCCAAAGCACAGCGACCGCCCCCTTAATGTTAGCACATGATTGAACACAAAAAGCCTGCTCAGCAACCTTTAAAACGGAGAAACAGCTCGTCAAAAACAGTTAAAGTGTGACACAAGCTCTCGAACCGGAGGAAGGAGAGACTGACCCGGCCTGAGTGAGCATGCCCCAAATCACAGCGTCCGGAGAGCGGGCCATGATTAACGTGCGGAAACGCTCGCCAAGAGGAAAGAGACACATTCTGGACTGCGATGTACAATTATATCTACACTTACACTAATGGGGGACCGGGGCTGATGTCATATCACAAGACAAACACAGCGCTAGAGGCCATCTATCTTCTGCTCAGCGGCGCTGGCAGTCAAGCGGAAACAGTCAGAAGTGATACCGGACCTGCAATAAACATCGTCCGTTGGCCGGCGGCCACCTTGGATCTCTCCGGGGCCACTTGTGGAGAGGAAACACTTTTCTAAATTACACAGTGAAAGTGTTTTTTTTGGGGGTTTCATTGCACATTTGATCTGCTCCTTTTCATTTCCACAATGCGGAGGAGATTTCATTTTAGGTAACACGGTGCCTCTCAGGGGTTTGATGTCAAGCTCTCCCTAAAAAAAGATTTAATTAAAGTCGGCGTCGGTGGAGAATATTAAGCGTCTCGTTGCGCAACATCTGCGGGCTAAGAGGCTAGATATAGTGTATGCCATGACCCATCATAGGCTGTAGTCTTAAAATATTTGTTTAAAAAGTGCTGGCATAAGCAAGACTCATTATAAAAACATTAAATGTCTTATACATGTGTTGTAACTAAATTTAATTATTGAGGCTATAAAGCCTGTGGCATTAATTACTGTGCTTGTGTTCGTACTTTGATGATGAGCTGCATCGGGCACCAGAGAGGAGCATTGTGGGTAGAATGCATAATACAGCCAAGAACAGTAATTGGCTGAAACCATCGATGAGAAGGTGACACTGCTAAACTCATAAACAATGGATCATATGACTGATTATTACATCTTCACCTAGAGAGTATAGCTGGAATATAAACCTGGAGTTTGTCTTATTTTGTGTTTTATTTTGAAGTCCTTGTCTCTTGTGTCCTCTGTTTCCCTGCACTTCCTGTCCCTGTGATTGTCTGCCTTGTTCCTGATTGTTTCCTCCTGTGTGATTGCTAGCCCCGCCCTCATTGGGTCCACCTGTGTCTCGTTCCCCGGTGTCCAATCACCTTCCCTGTGTGTTTAAACGCTGTTATGGTGTGTTCACACCGGACGCGTCGAAAAAATTCTCGACGCGTCTGACGCAGCATTCTCGACACGCGTAAAAAAAAAGTGTGTTCAGACCAGACGCGTCGCGACCGCAGAGTACTTCCACTTTTTAGTGGACTGAGCTGCACTCCCACTGCGCTTCTCGCTGCTCTCTCTCTTCTTCTCTCTTTGATACGTGTCTCTGAGACTTTTCCACCTACGGCGGCAGATCTCCTCTGCCATGAAACACATATGCCGGCGGTTGGTTGATAGTAAAGTACAACAAATAGCCTCTCCGACCTTCTTCCACGCTTCATCTTTATCGCTACGGTTTCGGTAAGTAAAAAGAGTTGTGTCATAAAGTTCGGGGTGCCCACAAACGGCGACAATAATCTTTTCCTCCATTTTCTAAACCGGCAGGACGATGACGAGCGGAGCTGCTCAACGCTGATTGGCTGACGCAACTATGACTCATGCGTTTTTGCTGCCGGAGTTGGGAAATTTCAACTCGCGCATCGACGAGCTGCGTCTGTTCGCTCTGTTCGCTCTGTTCGCCCCGCGGCAAACGCTGTGTTTGTGCTGCTTCAAACGCGTCTGACGCGCTGCTCGCTGGAAAATACGCAGCTACGCAGCTTCTACGCAGCTTCTACGCAGCTGTGCATTGACTTTGCATGTAATCTCGACGCGCGTCGAAATTTCGACGCGTCCGGTGTGAACACACCATTAGTGTCATTCCCCAGTGATGGTTCTTACCGTTTAGTTCATGTCTGTTTTCTGTAAAGAAATAAATCTTCTGTAGAAACATTGTTGACATTTGAGTACAATCTCTCTCTCGGATCAATACTTCAGACGTGGCAAAAAATCAAAGCTTGCTTAAAAAGTGCATATTGCCATAATTTTCTTTTCACTTGAAAATTCGTCAATTCTTTTCTTTCTTTCTTTCTTTTTTATGAGGTCACGGAGACCTCGACCTCAACCGCTGACCACCACGATTAATTTGTCAAGTGTAATATGTGTTGACGGATCTTATTAACCTCATTGTACAAAATGAAAAACAACAATAGTGCATCAGTCAGCCACGATCACAACAAATATGAATACCGCACCAATTACAGCTCGCCAGTCTTCTCTTGTTATTCAATTATAACTGAAGCGTACAGTATTTTGCAGCTGCTGCCAAAATATGTCACCGCCCGGTCTGTGCAGCACGCCGGGGACGATACCAGAATGACACTGAGAATGTCACTGGACTCGGTAGCCCCTCTGAAGAAGACATTGAGGTTTGCTCCCTGGTATAACCCTCAGACCCGCAAACTAAAGCAAACGTCACGAAAGCTTGAACGCATATGGCATTCGACTAATCTGGAAGAATCCCGCTTAGTTTGGCGAGATAGTCTTAAAATTGATAAGAAGGCCCTCCGTAATGCCAGAGCAGCCTATTACTCATCAGTAATAGAGAAAAATAAGAACAACCCCAGGTTTCTCTTTAGCACTGTAGCCAGGCTGACAGAGAGTCACAGCTCTGTGGAGCCGAGTATTCCTATAGACCTCAGTGGTAATGACTTTATGAACTTCTTTCATGAAAGGATTTTAACTATTAGGGACAAGATTAATAATCTTTTGCCCTTAACCAGTGCCAATCTGTCCTCAAGTGGAATGGCCTTGGAAACCGCTGTATGCCCTGGTGTATATTTAGATGGCTTTTCTCCCATCAACCTTGACCAATTATCTTCAATAGTTTCTACTTCTAACCCGTCTACCTGTCTCTTGGACCCCATCCCGACGAGGCTGCTTTAAAGACGTTTTGCCTTTAATTGGCAGCTCTCTATTAGATATTATCAATGTGTCTCTGCTAACAGGCCACGTACCACATTCCTTCAAAGTAGCTGTCATTAAACCTCTCCTGAAGAAGCCCACTCTGGATCCAGAGGTGTTGGCTAACTACAGACCGATCTCTAACCTCCCCTTCCTCTCCAAGATCCTTGAGAAAGTGGTCGCAAATCAGTTGTGTGACTTTTTACATCATAATACTCCATAAACTTTCATTGTTATGCAGATGATACTTAACTATATCTATTGATCAAACCAGAGGAGTCCGACCTGCTCAGTAAAATTCAAGCATGTCTTAAAGACAGAAAAACATGGATGACCTGCAACTTCTTGATGTTAAACTCAGACCAAACTGAAGTAATTTTACTCGGCACTGAGCACCTCAGAGATCAATTATCTGGTGATGTGGTTTCTGTAGACGGCATTGCCCTGGCATCCAACACCACTGTAAAGAATCTCGGCGTTATCTTTGATCGGGACTTGTCCTTTAACTCCTGTAAAGAATATATATTATAGTTTAGCATAGCTTAGTATTGTTTGCATAAATATTATGTGTAAGATGGAAAACACTGAATGGAAGTTAAAATCTCCAGCGGAGAACTCTGGTGCCTGACTGATCTAAAGAAAGATAACAGTGACGCTTGGTGAGGTTCCGTGAGCCCCCCTCCTCCGCATCCACACATTCCGGAGGTGATCACATACAAAGAGCTCTCTATACTCTCAGAGCATAGGAAGGGTCCTGATGTGGCCATTATTCTCCTTTTAGACACTCGAGGTCACTCACTTTCCCCTTCACCTATCCCCTCACACGCTCACACACTCACACATGGGAAGAAGCCCCGGTGTGTGGACGGCCCTCGAGAAGATCCAGGCCCCATCCCTGAAGAGATAAGGGCCGAAGGAGTCTTCTTACAAGAGAGGACTATTAAATCAACTATCTCCTTCCCACACTTCTTTTCACAACCTATGCACTCATTGGCAGACGAGAAGAACCAATGAAGGAGCGACAACGCGGAAGCAGAGGACCAAGAGCCAATGAGAAAACCCACCCCTTATCGCCTGACGAATCAGAACTGTTCCTTTCGGCTATTTAAAATGGCTGCACACTCTGAACCGGCGTCTTCTCTCCAGCGCTGGGGCCACTGGTCCCAGCTGAGGAGGGGGGTCCATGCATGATGTCTACTTGTATCCTGATTTCTGAATAAAATGCTTTTAGATGTAACGTAGAAGTCTACCGCTCTTTCTTCCAGTGAGTGTCGTCCAGGTGGTGTGTCGCTGTCCAACTCCAACAAATGGTAGCAGAGCAATGGTTGTGAAAACCGGTCCAGAGACCTGAGGAGGACAGCACCTGAGACCCCAGACGGACCACTTGTTTTAAGACCCGCTCCGAGAAACTGATCATCGGTGTCAAAATAAGGTAGGACTGAACCTATTTATTTCAAATCAGTCAAATTGAACACTCTAAACTTTATCAGGAGTATTGGATGTGAGTATTGGAAAAATGTTTGACAATTTATAATAAATAAAGTGGGCAAAGTTTGACAAAGTCCTCTAACATAAGTGAGGCCAGCCATAAGGCTGGAGAGTCGACTGAAAGGAACCGGGGCCGCATTGTAAGTCCTCTAGCATAAGTGAGGCCGGAAGGTAGCTGGAGAGTCGACGAAAGGAACCGGGGCCAGCAGTTCAAGTCCTCTAGCATAAGTGAGGCCGGCGGGTAACGCTGGAGAGTCGACCCGAAGGAACCGGGGCCGCAGTTCAAGTCCTCTAGCATAAGTGAGGCCGGTAACGCTGGAGAGTCGACCGAAGGAACCGGGGCGCGGTTCAAGTCCTCTAGCATAAGTGAGGCGGCGGGTAACGCTGGAGAGTCGACCCGAAAGGAACCCGGGCGCGCGGTTCAAGTCCTCTAGCATAAGTGAGGCCGGCGGGTAACGCTGGAGAGTCGACCCCGAAAGGAACCGGGGCCGCGCAGTTCGAAGTCCTCTAGCATAAGTGAGGCCGGCGGGTAACGCTGGAGAGTCGACCCCGAAAGGAACCGGGGCCGCGCAGTTCGAAGTCCTCTAGCATAAGTGAGGCCGGCGGGTAATGCTGGAGAGTCGACCCTGAAAGGAACCGGGGCCGCGCAGTCTAAAGTCCTCTAACATATGTGAGGCCAGCCATAAGGCTGGAGAGACGACCCCGAAGAAGTGTGGGCCGCGTAGAAATTAAACACATGTGTATGCATAAAACTGTGAATGAATGTTGAATACCGGTGGTGAATAAAAGTTGTCAAAGTGGAATCAACAGAGCAGAGTCGAAACCTGACGGTGTCAACAAAAGCTCTGGTCTGTTGAATTGCACGAGTGATAAATGAGGATTTATTGTTCTGAAAGGCACGTTGCTGAGTAAAGAACACATTGTATGGCGATTATGTACTACGTTTAAGAGCAGGTACGAGTTTGAGATTGAGGAGGATACGGAGAAACAAAGAGGTAACTCCGCTTAACACGCAAAAATACAAGAGCAGAAAGGAGGGGGGACAAGCAGAGAGCTGCTGCGCGTCTCAGTGAGCGCACGCGCTTTTCACACAACAGAGCAGCCCCTCCCCTACCCACTTAGCTGCGCGCCGTTTTACACCCTGCAGGCACCCAGAGCGAGCCAAGATGAGAGAATAACAGAGCAAGAACAAGGATGGAAGAATTCCTTTTGAAGATAACTATTAATTAGTAGAGTGTGCGACCATCTTTTACTTTTTGAAATGATGCTTTAAAGAAATGCATTGTTTTGCCAAAGTTTTAATTTTTCTTTAAATTAACTGATCAATTGCCCGGCTAGCTCAGTCGGTTGAGAATTCTAATTCAAAGGTTGTAGGTTATTCAGTTTTAAATTGATCCCCTTTATTATTTTATATAGTCATCTATTTTATATTCCTCAGTCTCTCTTAAAGATTTGACCCCTTTCAAGCATAACTGAAGTTTTCCAGCCACAAGGCACCTCTCTTAGCAGTTCAGATTTAAAAAATAAATAAAAGAAAAACTGAGAAAAAGGTTGATGGTTCTAAGATAATGATGATGCCACCATTTGATGGTGAGGGAGGAGCAGCTTATTTAGGTAGAATCAGAGAGTTGTAGAACGACAAACTAGGGAAAGATTTCCTTGAAGATAGCATGACTGAACAGTTTTTAGGTTATCAATAGAATCATCAGTGACTGTGACCATACAGACCGAACTGAAAGGGATAGTAGGACTAAAGTACATGAACTTCTAAGACTGGGAAGCTCAGGTCAGACGCCAAATAGATAAAAATAAACAGAGCAGAGAAAAGATGAACCTGACCAAAGCAGAAGGAAATGGCACAAGCCACGGTGCAGCAGACTGCAGCACAACTACATGGACCTTAAGTCCCGTATCCAGCTCCTCCTCCAAATCCATAAGCACTGATCTATCAACAGCCACAGCAAGCCACGTTTGCACCGCTTCAAGCTTAGTTCCCTCAAACCTTATGTTCTGCAACAGGTGGGTCAGCAGCCCATAAAGAGGGCCCCACAACAGAGAGATAATATGCATAAAAGAAGCCTGTTTAGGAGTAAGAGGAGTAACAACTGGGGCAACGGAGGCTTTAGACGACTATTAATAACTGTTTTAATTATAGTCAGGCTGGACATTGGGCTAATTTTTGTCCTTATCCACCACAGGGTTAAGCAGTCTCAGTCAGGACCACTTCAGTACTCTCATAATGTAAACCCACAACAAGCACCCAACACATAGCCACAGCCACAAGGCAATAGTGATCCACGGCACCAGGCCCGGACCAGAGACACAAAATTAGGCGTGCCCAGATCCAACAGCTGACAGCGAACTGTACTCACTGAACAGAAATGTGCCACACCCACTAGTCACCCAATGATTCAACTGGAGACTAAAGAGACACTGAACAGGAAGCAAAGCGTCCGGTGGGACAGAGTAGATGATGATGACATCACACCTCTGCATGACAACATCCAGCAGTGGAGACTTTGGTTCAAAGTCCTGCATCCCTACCCGCCACCAGGGGACCAAAGACATTGTGCCCTTAACTACACCTTGATACAAGATGAGATCTGAATTCCTGAGGGACTGCCTGCAACACGAGATTGAGGTTCGTGAAGACCCAGCTAAGGAGGCTTGGAGATCGATGCAGAGAAGCAAGGAGTAGCAGCGGCCGATGAATGAACACCAGAGTTGCAGATTGTATGCAGTCGTTGACACTGCAGCTCGACGTCACAGTGTTGGTCCAGAGTGGAGGCACAGAGAAGAACAATGGTGAAAGCAGAGGTTGAGGCTACGGACTGGGTGCACAAACAAAATTAACACTTGCATTACTCCACATTTGAGAATATGTAAAGAACTGCACACACATCGGAGGTCCAGTTAGTATTAGAGACACATGCTTAGACACATGCTTAGCCACACACATAGTAGAGAGAACACTGATCATGGGGACACTGACAACATGCGAAACTTATTTCCAGACACTTTTAGGACTAAAGGGTGAACTGATGTGTGACTGATTCCGATAGCTCCCGTAGAGATAGAGTTAAAACCGCACGATTCCAATTTAATCGTCACCAGCATCCCTTAAGGATGGAACAGACTGTAGATATATTTTTTAAATCATAGAATGGTTGTTATAGGAAGGTGTACTGGAGAGGACGAGGGCTCCCTGGAATACATTAATTAATTAATCTCCAAAACTTGGAAAATGGGCCTTGATTTGGGGCCAATAAATAAATTTGTAACCCGTTCTTTAATAATTAGGCCGACTTATTATGATCAGATCAACGTGCTAATTTTTTGTTTTAATACTGTACATGGGGTAAAAAAGTGCGAGTCGGATTAACAAAGGGCCAGGTCAAACTAAATTTTTTCTTGTTCCTTTGTGAGAAGACACGAGGTCAGTGGGGGTGAGACACATTGGCATAGTAGAGGACGCCATTACGATTTGGATTAGCGCCTCCGAGAGGTTCTGAAATAGATACTTCGTAAAGGGGATTAAGGGGTTTACCTTTTAGCACCATCGTGTGGTTGGTGTTGGAAATTACATCCGACACACCAGAGTTACATGCTGCTGCTGTTTTCACCAACACATTTTTGACAATTTGGATTTAAGAGATATTTTTCTTTGAGTACTATTGCCAGTGTTGAAGATATAGTGTTGGGTTTACTATTGATTTCTGATAAACAATAGTGGTTATTATTACAGTAAATGCCGTTAGGCTTACGAGTAATTGATTTCTCATCACCGTTTCAAAACTGAGGTTTTTATTTTAGTCGGTTTCAAAGGATAGTTTTGGGTTTACTGTTTTTTGGAAAAATAGTGGTTATTATTACAGTCGTCCGTTGGACGTACGAGTAATCGATTTCTCATGAGCTGTTAAGAAACTGACACCTATTTATGCGACGTCCTAAATTGGCAGTTTTGTTTAAAGAAACAAATATTCTCCCATTCTACAGTATATTGTTAAATGTTTTGTGTAATAATAACGTCCTTTTCCCATTTTTGACAGCTGCAGGCTGTAACAAGTCTTGATGCTTGACTGTTTTGATTGTCTGTGATTGCTGTTTAACCAAAGTAACAGTTTCTGCCATCTTGTTTACGAAAGATTGAAAAAAAAGAAAAAAAAGATTTGCATAAAAGTAACAGTCTTTTCCCATATTTGAGACTACGTTGTATAATTGTGTACACTGTACATTTGCTAATTTGAAATGTATCCCAACCGCACCGCACCCACGTTTAGACACATAGTGTAGAAAAAATTGTCTTTCAATTTCTTTCGAAAAATCGATTTACGATTTTGTGAGGGATTTTGATCTGACATTTTTTTATATTTTTTTTTAGGAATTTCTGTGGTCTACATTTACATTTCCTTACATATATTAAGCCTCAGCACCTGATCCCCCTTAACAAGAAAGAAGTTGACTGCAACATGCATCCACCTTGAGTTTTCTGAATCAAAGGTTGTTTCAGAGAAAGGAGGGATAGAAGATGCAGAGACAGTTGTGGCTGATACCGAGATGTGGCGTTCAAGGAGTGATCATGTCTGGCTGGCACAGCTTTGCAACCAAACACTTACCACATTTAGAAACAAGCACCTACAAGAAGTTGAGAAATATTTCTAGAGAGCACATTCACACGGAGCAGTCTATTGCCCAATCACAGGTGATAGTCGAGAGCTAATCAACAATTGAAGCAATTGAGACAATGATGGCTAAATTATCCTCAAAGGAGGGAGAACATTTCTCCCATGAGTTATTGACATGAAGACCCATGCGGGGTCTACAGAGAGTTAGGAGACAGTCCTAGACTTGACAAATTTCAGAGAATATTCTGGGAAAAAATAACTGACCAGATCTAAGTTTTTCTCCAAGTAGGTTGCTGAAGCCCACTAGGAGCCAGCTGATGAGTCATCAGTGGAACCAGGTGACTGGGTAAGACTCGAGGTTCACAAGAGGAAGTGGACTGAGCCCAGGTGGACAGGGTGTTTTGAAGTCATTGCAAGGACTTCACAGCGCCCTCCAGGTGAGAGGCTTCACCAAGAAAGGAGCACCGTATAACACATTGTACATTTGCAGATCAGCCGGCCGAAGAATCACAACCAGCCGCTGAATAGTTGCCTCATCAGGGTAATTCTGACTAACAGATGTGAGGTCACTTCCACACATTTCTGCCTAGGCGCAGGAGCGAGAGTTAAGACTGCAACACAGAAAGTTGTCGCATACGACATCAACTCTCACTGTTCACTGTGTGAGACTTGCCATTAGCTGCACCACCAGGTGCGACTGTTTGTTTTCCCATGATGCTTTCAAGGGACGAAGAGAAGATTGACGGACGAATACCTGCCTGCTATCAGATCCTAGTAGGATTTGAATATTTCTATGCCCTAGTCAAGGGCCATAGATAGGATCAATTGCATTTATCATAACCAGTAAAGATAAATAAAGTTAGATTGGATTGGATAAGTAATTGAGACTCTGTTGGACGACGGATGGCCATTTAATAGATGATTCCTCCCACACGGGTTGAGAAGCTGTTCCTCCGACTCAGTTAAAGATTGCAATTCAAGCCTAGAAAGTATTAGATACTTATTAAATATAGAAATTAAAATACAATTTTCATAGTCAAGTGTCACATTCTGTATAGATCCGGCCTAGTGGCTGTTGTGTTGTGTTTTCTCATTCTCTTCAACAGCTACACCTGACGCTCCAGCATCGACCTCCATCGTGTGCTGACTGCCTGCTGAGAGGACCTGCCATGAGGAGCTGCCCACAGGAGCATCGGACACCATCATCACCCGGCTCAGAGACTGAGGAGCCAATGAAGAGCACGCTCTACCACCCACGATGCTGCCCATGGGAGTCATGTCGAATCCAGGGCCCATGCGACACCAGTGGAAGAAGAACAACAAGCCTGACCAGGACGATCCAGACGAAATCAAGTTCGAGACCACCGGATAAAAGACCCCATCGACAGCCGGAGGAGACGCTGACGAGGAGCAGAGGAGCAGAGGAGCAGAGGAGCAGAGGAGCAGAGGAGCAGAGAACCAGAAGGACTTCCAGGACCCAGACCAGGATGAAGCAGATGACGCAGACCAGACAGGATGAAGCAGATGAGTTGCAGCGGGGACCGGATCGTCAACTGGTTATCAGGATGCCAACCTGCTACTCACCAGCCGCTAGGATGCAAGACCCCCCCCCCACCTGACCACTCTCAATTTCATCTCTTTCCTTCGACACCTGCACATTACAGATTTAACGCACACAGACATACTGACTTCCCTAGGATGGAAGATCTAAGAGGGTGGATCGGAGTACCACATGACAGAAACCACGCCCCTGTTTCCATCCCTAACAGAGAGAGACTATGCCAGCGAGAAATAGGTATCTTACAGGTCTTATGGGACCTTAATCTAGGCAACGAGAGATCATATTTCAGGAGACTCATTCACGTCAAATGGCAGAGCTAAGACAGGACGAGGAGACCAGGACACATAGCCACTTAGGGAGGCCAGGCCATGACAAGATCTGGCATAAAGAGGGAAATAAATATTCCCAGAGAAAGGGTTCACATCCAGCGGATGTGAAAAGAGGGATTTGTAAAGAATATATATTATAGTTTAGCATAGCTTAGTATTGTTTGCATAAATATTATGTGTAAGATGGAAAACACTGAATGGAAGTTAAAATCTCCAGCGGAGCACTCTGGTGCCTGACTGATCTAAAGAAAGATAACAGTGACGCTTGGTGAGGTTCCGTGAGCCCCCCTCCTCCGCATCCACACATTCCGGAGGTGATCACATACAAAGAGCTCTCTATACTCTCAGAGCGTAGGAAGGGTCCTGATGTGGCCATTATTCTCCTTTTAGACACTCGAGGTCACTCACTTTCCCCCCCCTTCACCTATCCCCCTCACACGCTCACACACTCACACATGGGAAGAAGCCCCCGGTGTGTGGACGGCCTTCGGAGAAGATCCAGGCCCCATCCCTGAAGAGATAAGGCCCGAAGGGAGTCTTCTTACAAGAGAGGGACTATTAAATCAACTATCTCCCCTTCCCACACTTCTTTTCACAACCTATGCACTCATTGGCAGACGAGAAGAACCAATGAAGGAGCGACAACGGCGGAAGCAGAGGACCAAGAGCCAATGAGAAAACCCCACCCCCTTATCGCCTGACGAATCAGAACTGTTCCTTTCGGCTATTTAAAATGGCTGCACACTCTGAACCGGCGTCTTCTCTCCAGCGCTGGGGCCACTGGTCCCAGCGGAGGAGGGGGGTCCATGCATGATGTCTACTTGTATCCTGATTTCTGAATAAAACGCTTATAGATGTAACGTAGAAGTCTACCGCTCTTTCTTCCAGTGAGTGTCGTCCAGGTGGTGTGTCGCTGTCCAACTCCAACACTCCCATGTAAATCAAATCTCAAGGACTGCATTCTTTCATCTCCGCAATATTTCAAAAATCAGGCACATCTTTTCTCAAAAAGATGCAGACAAATTGGTCCACGCGTTCGTTACTTCTAGACTGGATTACTGCAACTCCTTATTATCAGGCTGCTCTAATCTAATCTCTTAGGTCCCTCCAGTTGATCCAGAATGCTGCAGCTCGTATTCTCACTAAAACCAAAAAAAGAGATCACATTACTCCAGCATTAGCTGCTCTGCACTGGCTCCCAGTAAAATCAAGAATCACTTTTAAAATTCTTCTCTTAACCTCCAAAGCCTTGATTGGTGATGCCCCATCATATCTTAAGGAGCTTGTAGTACCATATTGCCCCACTAGAGAGCTGCGCTCACTAAATGCGGGGCTACTTGTAGTAGAGCCTTCAGTTATCAAGCTCCTCCTCTTTTATGAAACCAACTTCCACCTTCAGTCCGGGAGGCAGACAGTCATCTCATTTAAGGGTCGACTTAAGACTTTCCTCTTTGACAGAGCTTATAGTTAGGGCTGAATCAGGTTCACCTGGTCCAGCCCCTTGATACGCTGCTATAGGCTTATAGCTGCTGGGGGACGTTTAGGATACACTGAGCACCTCTCTCCTCTTTTCTCCCTCCTTGTGGATGAATTTTCATCTCTCTATTGCACATTACTAACTCTGCTTTCTCCCCGGAGTCCTTTTGACTTCACGTCTCATAGGGTCATCACAAAGCCTCTGTTGCTCTCCTGAAGGTTTCTTCCTTTTTTTCCCCATGAAGGGTTGTTTGGGAGTTTTTCCTGATCCGATGTGAAGTTTTGGGACTGGGATGTATATATGTACAGATTGTAAAGCACTCTGAGACAAATTTTTAATTTGTAAAAATGGGCTGGACAAATAAACTGAACTGAACTGAACAGATCAGTAAGCAGCAGCAAAAATCATAAAAAAGAGACCCTGAACACATCGTCCTTATGCTCAGCTGAAGCCACAGTAGCAATCATGTGTGAGTGTAAGTTATGTGATAACCTTCAGGTATTTTGGACAAAACTCATTTTTAAATGAGCTTAAAATCAGATCTGAATGAATAAAAGTACAGTTTTAAATCAGAAAAAAAGGATGAAGGCATTAGTTACCGGGGGGCTTGTGAAGATATTAAAATATGGTCCTCTCAGTGCCAGATACTTGAATGCCGAGGTTCTCCCAGCGGCGCTGCCCTCGTGGCTTTCACACGCCCAGCCCATGTGAACAATCTGTGGAGAAAGACAGGATGACATTTACACAAGCTTAATATTTGATATAAAAAAAGAAAAAAAAGAAGACATGTACACAATGGATACTCAATAAACAGAGCCGGGCACATTTGACAGAAACCCCACTGTCCAGCTGCTGCAGAGCAACAGCTGACCTTTCATCTCCCTGTGAGTGACTCTGGATGTTCCTCTGAGCGCCTCCACTGTGTGTGCTCCTCCGCCTGCTTCACTCTATGTCCACTGGACCTTGTGATGAATAATGCACATCCAATATTTGACACGTTGCTTTTGACTCCATCCTGTCCATCTGCCGACTGAAGTGTTTTAATGGAGTGTTTCTGAGCTCTTTACATCCAGAGCTGCCTGGACCGCTGCGGGTGCGGATGCAGATGATAAGATGTTGTACCCCTGAGCTGTGGAGGAGGAGGAGGAGGAGGCTGCGAGTGAACAGCCTCAGGCTGCTGTGTTGTGATTATGTATCTGGGTTCAGAAACATCTGTTGGACTGGTGTGTTGAGATCCAGCTCACCTGGTCATCTGAAGAGCAGAACTTGTTGATGATCTTTATCTGTGAGAAGAAGGAAAAGGAACATCAAGAAGCGATTAAACCTATTATCATGTTAAGGGATCACATGGGAATTAAATTGTCATAAAGACCCCTTATTTAACATTGTTGCTGGTCCCTGACAACATATGCAGATCTAAAGAAACACAACAGATACAGATATAACAATTATGCATATTCTATGGTCAATGGAATTATTTTAAATGTTTCCCCAGTGTCATTCATGCACTTGAGAGCTCAAGATAATGTCCAATATTCAAAATATAACATATTGTAATTCGTTTTCACATTTATGTGACCTAATAACATTTTACTATTAGGTTAGTAGTTTAAATAACATCAATAGAAGTACCCAGTAAAGCGGGTTTAGTCAATTCTCTTCTCACAGTAATAGCTGTGTAGATGTGTCACTGAGGGGTAAACACAATGCATGAGTGTTTTATGTATATAAGTTATTAATTCTTCAATTCACAGTCAACAGACAGAGGACGTGTAAAAAAGGAGGGGTACAAATGTAATTCAATTCAATCTACTTTCCAATTGTACTTCTGTACAATCTGTACATACGACATGTTCTGTCCCGGGACCCTCACATCCCTTCAGGAAGACCCCCACCACCCCCCCCAAAACCTTTTAACGGGAAGACGAGGTGAAAACTCCTCTGAGGCTCCAAACAAGTATGAAGTTCGATTCTCAAAAACATTGTTACGCTCCTCCAAAGTGTATCTTGGAGGTGAAGATGATGAAAGATGTTGCATAAGAGTGCTCAAGAAACCTCTCAGACTGAATGGACCCCCCACCCCACCACCACCTGCTGAGTCAATTCAATTCAATTCAGTTTATTTGTATAGCCCAATTTCACAAATTACAAATTTGTCTCGGAGTGCTTTACAATCTGTACACATAGACATCCCTGCCCCAAAACCTCACATCGGACCAGGAAAAACTCCCAAATAACCCTTCAGGGGGAAAAAAAAGGGAAGAAACCTGGAGGAGAGCAACAGAGGAGGATCCCTCTCCTAGGATGGACAGATGCAATAGATGTAATGTGTACAGAAGGACAGATTTAGAGTTAAAATACATTCAATGAATATGACAGAGTGTATGAATAGTTCATAGTAGGCATATTCCACGATGGAGACCTCCACGATCCATCAGGCAGATGGCGGTGGGGAGGAGGAGTGGGCGGAGTCTCAACAGGACAGTGGCGTAGTCATGAGCAGGAATTCCACGACCCAGACGATCCATCAGGCAGATAGGATCTATGCCGTCTCATAGGGTCCGATGACCCCATGAGACGTAAAGTCAAAAGGACTTCCGGGGAGAAAGCAGAGTTAGTAACGTGTGATTGAGAGATGAAAATTCATCCTTAAGGAGAGAAAAAAGAGGAGATAGGTACTCAGTGCATCCTAAAACGTCCCCCGGCAGCTATAAGCATATCACACTCAGCATGGGGGCGGCTCCTGTCGCGCCTTGCCTCCGGCACAAAGTCAAGGTAGTGTCACTTGAAGTCCTCGTCTAATTACGCACAAACAAGATCCCCAAATTCTTCTTCCTGTAACAGATCACACGGCGTCGAGTCGTCCTCGAACACACCGGTGGCGTCTCAGGGCGTCTCGGAGTCTATTTAAAGGTTGTAGGTCATTACAAACAACAACAACAAAAAGTTCCGCTCTCTCTCCTGAATCGGGCGCACAATTACATCCTGATTGGCCGTTTAGCAATCACACTCCACGCCCGTGATTAGTGACGCAGCCGTGAATTCATGAGAAACTTTTAAAGGCAGCTGTGCGATCGACGGCATACAGTACGAGGAAAACCTGCGTCACATCATCAGCGGGGCAATCAAAGAGAAATGGGAGGAAATTAGAGAGAGAGAGAGAGTTATTTCTGTTGTATTATTATTATTATCCATATGAATTGTATGTTTTGTGTGGCTGTGTCTTGATGCTTTGGCAATATTGTTGTTGAAACATTCATGCCAATAAAGGCTATTGAATTGAAAGAGAGAGAGAGGGGGAGAGGGTTTCAAGTTTCAAGTTTCAAGTTTTTATTGTCACATCCCCTTTTATACAAGTATAATCGGTTCGTGAAATTCTTATGTGCAAAACACCCGACAGCAGTAGCAGACTAAAAAAAGAATAAGAATGAGAATAAACTATACAATATCCACACAAAAAAAAGAAGAAAGTATTAACAATATATATATAAAACAATGTAATAGAATATACATCATGGCAATATATATATATAAAACAATGTAATAAAATATACACTTTTTTGAGACTATATATATATATATGTATATACATACAATATATATATACAATATATATATATATAAACAATGTAATAAAATATACACCATGGCCATAGATATTCACAGAATATGTTCTGGTGTGTAGTGTTAATGAGGTCTCAGTCCTTGTTCAGCAGCCTGATGGCCTGACTGAAGAAGCTGTCCCTCTGTTACTCAATGCGGCACTTGATACTGCGGTATCGCCTGCCTGACGGTAGAAGGGTGAACAGTTTGTGGCCGGGTGGTTATTGTCTTTCATCATCCGTTTGGCCCTGGCCACGCACCGCTTGGTGTATATGTCCAGGATGGAGGAAGCTCACCTCCAACGATGTACTGTGCCGACCGCACCACCCTCTGTAGTGCCCTACGCTCCAGGGCGGTGCAGTTCCCGTACCAGACGGTGATGCAACCTGTCAGAACACTCTCGATGGTACTGGTGTAGAATGTTCTGAGGATGCGGGAGGCCATGTTGAATTTCCTCAGTCGCCTAAGGAAATACAGGCGTTGTTGGGCCCTTTTCACCACGTGAGTGGTGTGCGTGGTCCATGTGAGGTCCTCGGAGATGTGCACGCCGAGGAACTTGAAGCTGCTGACCTCTCTACTGCAACTCCGTCTATGGAGATGGGTGTGTGCTCTCCTCTCCGCTTCCTGTAGTCCACGATCAGCTCCTTGGTCTTCTTGACGTTGAGGACGAGGCTGTTCTCCTGGCACCACTGTACCAGTGATCCAACCTCCTCCCTGTAGGCTGTCTCGTCGTCGTCGGTGATCAGCCCCAACACTGTTGTGTCGTCAGCAAACTTGATGATGACGTTGGAGCTGTGCATGGCCGTGCAGTCGTGGGTGTACAGGGAGTAGAGGAGAGGGCTCAACACGCATCCCTGAGGGCTCCCGTGTTGAGGGTCAGCGGCTCTGAGGTGGTACTGCCCATCCTCACCACCTGGCGGCGGCCCGACAGGAAGTCCAGTATCCAGCTGCACATGGTAGAGTGCAGGCCTAGACCTCTGAGCTTGGTGTCGAGCTTGGCGGGAACAATAGTGTTGAACGCTGAGCTGTAGTCCACAACCAGCATTCGCACACAACAGTTCCTCCATTCCAGGTGGGAACAGGCGGTGTGAAGTGCCATGGCAATTGCGTCGTCGGTGGATCTGTTTTGACGATATGCAAATTGCCATGGGTCCAGCGTGGCAGGCAACATGGAACAAATGAAGTCCTTGACCAACCTCTCAAGCATTTACTGACAATCGAGGTGAGGGCTACGGGTCTCCAGTCATTCAGGCAGGTTACCTTGGGGTGTTTGGGGACAGGCACAATGGTGGACATCTTGAAGCTCTCAGGAACAACAGCCTGGGACAGGGAGAGGTTGAAGATGTCTGCAAGACTCCTGCCAACTGGTCTGCACATGCTCTGAGGCGCGCCCGGGATGTGGTCGGGACCTGCCGCCTTCGGATGTCCACCCGCTTGAAGGCTCTGCGCACGTCAGCCTCTGAGATGATCAGCAGGCTGGTCTCCTCGGCGGCGCTGCCTTCGGGCGGGCTGCCGCTCACGTCGAACCGAGCAAAGAATGTATTTAGCTCGCCTGGGAGGGAGGTAGAGGAGTTCTCTTCACCGCTGGTTCTCCTCTGAAGTCCGTGATTGTCTGTAGCCCTTCCACACACCTCTCACGTCATGGCTCTTGAGCTTTTCCTCCACCTTGTTCCTGAACTCCCGCTTGGCAGAGCCGATGGTCTTACGGAGGTCGTGGCGGGCTCTTTTGTATTCCGCCATATTCCCGAGTCAAAGGCGGTGTTACGCGTCGGAGTGCAGCGAACATCGCCATTTATCCACGGTTTCTGGTTGGGATAAATCCGAACCGACTTGGTAGGAACAACGTCATCTATGCATTTCTTGATGAACCCGATGACTGAGGACGCGTACTCACTGTCGTTGTTGTCCGACCCGACCCTGAACACATCCCAGTCAGTACGTTCAAAACAGTCCTGTAGCATAGACTCGATTGGTCCGACCAACGTTGCACTTCCTTCACAGCGATTGGTTGCTGCTTTAGCCTCTGCCTGTAGGCGGGAGTAGTTGGATGGAGCGGTGGTCCGATTTGCGAACGGTGGGCGGAGGAGGGCTTTGTATCCATCCCGGAAGGGAGTGTAGCAGTGGTCGAGAATCCGCTCCCCAGCGTGTTGCTTGTTATGTGTTGGTAGAACTTGGAGAACTTTCTTCAGGTTCGCTTTGTTGAAGTCCCCGCCACAATAAAAGCAGCCTCGGGTGTGCCGACTCCTGCTCGCTGATCGCCCCGTAGAGTTCCTTCAGCGCTATGTCCGTGTTAGCTTGAGGCGGAATGTACACAGCAGTTACGGTGACTGCTGTAAACTCCCGCGGTAGCCAGAATGGTCGACACATGAGCATTAGGTACTCCAGGTCCGGGGAACAGAACGACTTGAGAGTATGTACATGACTTTGGTTGCACCAAGATCTGTTTATCATGAGACATACCCCTCCACGATCTTTACCAGAGAGAGTCTTTGTTCTGTCCGCGGTGGACGGAAAATCCTGCCGACTCGATGGCTGAGTCGGTAACCTCCTCCGACATCCATGTCTCCGTAAGGCAGATGATGCAGTTGTCCTTAGTTTCCCGGTGGAATTGAATACGAGCCTGTAGCTCGCATAGCTTATTGTCCAAAGACTGTACATTTGCCAGTAAAATGGTGGGTAGTGGGGGTCGATTGGCTCGACGTCTCAGCCTAACCAGCACGCCAGCTCGCTTCCCCCTCCGTCGGCGACGTTTGCGTGAGATCGCGCCTAAAATGGACGGAGATAGTTCCGCTACTGTTCCTGGCGGGACGTCCGAGTAAGATTCAAGATTCAAGATTCAAGATGTTTTATTTGTCACATACACACAAGAGTTGAAAAACTCTGGTAGGCGGCGAGCAACTGCCGATCCAATCTCCAGAAGTGTGCATCTGTCGTACGTTAACTGGCTGCTAACGTTTTGTGCAAAAATAGTCGCAATAAGAAGAATAAATAACAAAAAACTACTACAAAATCCGGGAGCTCGCAACACAGCAGCCATCACGTACGGCGCCATATACACATCTCTTAATAGTCATCTCTTAATAGTCATCTCTTAATAGTCATCTCTTAATAGTCATCTCTTAATAGTCAACTCTTAATAATCATCTCTTCACTCAACACGCATTTGGAGGGCCTGCTCGCCTAAGCCCCTCCCCCATCCCACGGGCCCCAGTGCGACCTTACTCTATTTACGCCTCTGCTTCATGGCAAACGTGGTTGTTTGATGTTCTCCTATGTCTCAACTTCGGGGTGAAATTGCCCCGCTCGTAAGATATCTTATACATACTGAAGATCACGTCTCTGTGTATCAGTCGAGCCACTGTGTGCAGAACAACCGCGCTGTGTGTCAATATCCTGGAAGGGACTCTGTGCACACAGAGCTCACAGAAATCATCCTGCTTCATCCCCCCCCCCCCCCCTGCCTCCGTGGGAAATCAAAGCCACTTGATGCTTTTCCTCTCCTCTGTAATTATTCATTGTTTGAACAGGCTCGCCTCACGTTAGACTTCTCGATCGCGGCAAATTCCTCCCAAAATCCGTAAGAGATTTATCGCCGGTGGTTGTGCGAGCCCAAGGGACAAGATGAAGGGAATTCGTGGACGAGCTTAAAAACTAGTCTGAAACAGTACCTTTCCTTTTCTTTTTAGGACTTAAAATGTCCTTCACTACATGACCAATCCTGTTTAACTATGAGGTTCGGACGGCCCCAGCTCATTTGCATACAAGGACACATAAATGTCACGCATAAATAAATGAAGAAATACGTGTGGACACATAAATAGAAACATAAATAAATGAAGAAATACAGAAATGTAGAAATAGATTTATTTAATGATGTCCTGTTTTGGTACAACTTATATTTATTTATTCCTATATTTATTTATTGATTAAAAAAATTAAGCATTTAATTATTTACTCCTGTTTTTATTTATTTATTTATACATGTATTTAAGCATTTATTAATTCCTGTATTTATTCATGCATTTATTTATTTATTCATACTTAAGACATTTTATGTTAATGCAGTCACAGTGGGGATTTATGGATGAGTGGGGAATGGCTGTTCTTATGCTGGCACTGTGGGAGCAGTCATTTGGGGCGACGGTAGGTTTTGGAGGAACCAATCTGGGAATATTTCCCACATTCATTTATTCCAATTTCAAGGACGAAAAAATAAACCATTGCCTCTTTCTTTTTTTTTAAGTGCAATTTTCACGACCGGCAGGTAACGGTAGACATCTTTGAATCTCACTTGGAAAAGAACGAGGACATTAAAATTCATAAATTCCCGTCCTCAAATCTAAATAGGAACGCTCATGAAATGCTGTTGGTATTA
>NC_079398.1:9870788-9959169 GCF_029220125.1 Pseudoliparis swirei
AGATCCACCGACGACGCCAATCACATGGCACTTCCGCCCTTTCCACCTGGAGGGAGGAACTGTTGTGTCATGCGAATGCTGGTTGTGGACTACAGCTCAGCGTTCAACACATTGTATTCCCGCCAAGCTCGACACCAAGCTCAGAGGTCTAGGCCTGCACTCTACCATGTGCAGCTGGATACTGGACTTCCTGTCGGGCCGCCGCCAGGTGGTGAGGATGGGCGGTACCACCTCAGAGCCGCTGACCTCAACACGGGAGCCCCTCAGGGATGCGTGTTGAGCCCTCTCTCCTACTCCCTGTACACCCACGACTGCACGGCCATGCACAGCTCCAACGTCATCATCAAGTTTGCTGACGACACAACAGTGTCTAAGGAAGCGCTGTGCCAACGGCTGCTTGTTTCAGTAGTGGCGTTTTGCTTTTATTTGATTGTCTTTTTTTTTTTTGCACTTTTCCTCTCTTTTTCTTTTTCTTTTCTTTCACGTTTGTCTTAGTTACGGTCGGACACTGGATCATAACTACTTTTTTCGATACTTCTACTGTGGCTTTTGTTCACTTTGTCGTGAGTATCGGTGAGCCGCAGCAAAACAATGACGGGGACCGTCGTCTACTCGCGTGCTCAGCTGATCGCGCTGTGCAGGCCGAAGCTTCTGCCTGGAGACAGACCTGTGATCCGCTGGAGCTACGGAGAAGGGCTCGCATGATTGCAGATCGGGTGTCAGCGGAGGCTAAGCGAGGAGATACAAACCCTCGGTACCGTCGATCATAACGGGAACGTGAGGTCTTTGGCGAATAAGACGGATGAGCTCATGCCGCTGGTAATGTCCGAGAGGATCTTCCGTGAGAGCAGTCTCTTGTGTTTCACTGAGACGTGGCTGCACGCGGACTATCCCGGATCACAGCGTCTTGCCCGGCTTCAGGACTGTTCGGGCTGACAGAGACGCTACACAGAGCGGTAAGAAGAGGGGGCGGATCGCTGTTTATGTGAATGAACGGTGGTGCCATCCGGACCATGTGTGCGTGAAGGAGCGCTTCTGTGGCGAACATTGAACTGTTGGCCGTGGGGATGCGCCGTGCTATTTGCCGAGAGAGTTCACGTCCGCCATTGTGGTTGTCGCGGTATGCGTGCCGCCATCAGCTGACGCTGAGGAAGCTGTGGACACCATCCACTCCACTGTGTCTGCTCTGCTGAATCATCATCCTGGAGCATTCATGGCTATCACTGGTGACTTTAACCACACCACATTGGAAAAGCTCTGCCAACCTTCCATCAATACATAGACTGCCCAACAAGGAACAATAAAACTCTGGACTTGCTGTATGCTAATACTAAGGATGCATACAGCGCCACTGCCTTTCCCCTCGGCAGGTCTGACCATGACCTGGACCGACTGACACCCAGGTATGTCCCACTGGTGAAGAGGCTGCCGGTGACACCAGGACTGTGAGGAGGTGGTCTCTGGAGGCTAACGACGCCTACAGGACTGCTTCGAGTCAACGGACTGGATGCTGTGTGGACCGCATGCAGAGGAGGACATCAACAGTATGACCGACTGCATCACGGAATACATCAAGTTCCAGAACACACCACCATCCCATCACGGACTGTCGCTGCTTCCCCAACAACAAGCCCTGGATCACCAGGGACCTGAAGCGCTTCTTAACATGAAGAAAGCTGCTTTCAGGTCTGGAGACAGGGATGAGCTGAGGAAAGCCCAGCGCAACCTGAAGGTGAAGCTCAGGAGGCAAGGACTCCTACAGGAGGAAGCTGGAGGCCAAACTCCAGCTGAACAACACAAGGGAGGTGTGGTCTGGCATGAAGCAGATAACTGGCTTCAAGGTGGAGGGAGACAGCCAGGGGGCTCCTGGAGAGGGCCAACGAGCTGAACTGTTTTTCAATAGGTTCAGTCACAGCCTCCCGCCTCCTCACACATCACACCTCCCAAACACCTCCTCCCTCTGTCCCCCTGCTGAGCTGCACATCCACCGAGCCCTCAATAACAATGGGCTCCTCCACCCTAGCCCCTCTCTCTGTGACGACTGACCAGGTGAGAAGACAGCTGGAGAAACTACACCAGCGCAGAGCTGAAGGTCCTGATGGCATCAGCCCCAGGGTCCTAAAGACCTGCGCCACCCAGCTGTCTGGTGTCCTGCAGCGCCTCTTCAACCTCAGCCTGAGGCTGGGGAAGTCCCGGTGCTGTGGAAGACGTCGTGCCTGGTCCCTGTCCCAAAGAAGTCAGCACCATCTGGCCTCAACGACTACCGACCGGTCGCCCTCACCTCCCATGTGATGAAGGTGCTGGAGGCTGGTCTTGGCCCACCTCCGGCCGCAGGTGAAATCATCGTTGGACCCTCTGCAATTTGTTGCTTACCAGCCTCATGTGGGAGTGGGCGACGCCATCATCTACCTGCTGCAACGAGCTCCAGTCGCACCTGGATGGAACTGATGTCTCTGTGAGAGTCACTTTGACTTCTCCAGTGCATTTAACACCATCCAGCCACTGCTGCTGAGTGAGAAGCTGCCAAGTGGCCGTGGACCGCTGTCCACCATCTCCTGGATCACTGACTACCTCACAGGCAGACCACAGTTTGTCAGAATGGGCCGTGTGCTGTCTGGGCGGTGGTCAGTGATGTTGATGAGCCCCACAGGGAACTGTTCTGTCTCCTTCCTCTTCACCCTGTACACCAGTGACTTCCAGTACAACACGAAGTCATGCCATCTGCAGAAGGAGTCTGATGATTCCACTGTCGTCGGGCGTATTAGGGACGGTCGGGAGGAGGAGTACAGGGCAGTGGTGGTGAGTGACTTTGTAAAGTGGGCCGATGAGAACCACTCTGCGGCTGAACGTGGCCCAAGACCAGAGAGATGGTCGTGCACTTCAGGAGGAAGCGACAGCTCCTACACCTCTGAGTGTCCTGGGGTGGACGTGACATGGTGGAGGGAGTACAAGTACCTGGGCGTCTCCATCGACAGCCGACTGAACTGGAAGGCCAACATCAGCTGTGTACAAGAAGGGATGAGTCGTCTCTTTTTCCTGAAAGCTTGATCCTTCAACGTGTGCAGCAAGATGCTGGAGTTATTCTACCAGTCGGTTGCCAGTGTGCTGCACTTTGCCATTGTCTGCTGGGGAGCAGCATCGAACCCGGTGACACCAGCCCGTCTTAACAAACTGGTTAGGAAGGCTGGCTCCATCATCGGTTGCCAGCTGGAGCACCTGGAACAGGTGGTGGAGAGGAGGTCGTTGAAGAAACTGGTGTCCATATTGGACAACCGGACCACCCTCTCCACCACCTCCTACAGGACAGAGGAGTACTTTCTCCAGGCGTCTCCTCACGCTCCGCTGCCACAAGAGGAGAGATACAGGAGGCTGTTCCTGCCGACAGCTATGAGGCTCTACAACAGTTCACCTCTTGCCAGATCACTAACCCTTCTTATATTTTGTGTTTTGTTTTTATTCTTGTGTGTTGCTGCTGCTGACTCGACAAATTTCCCCTTGGGGATTAATAAAGTATATATCTATCTATCTATCTATCTGATCACCGACGACGACGAGACAGCCTATAGGGAGGAGGTTGGATCACTGGTACAGTGGTGCCAGGAGAACAGCCTCGTCCTCAACGTCAAGAAGACCAAGGAGCTGATCGTGGACTACAGAAAGCTGGAGAGGAGAGCACACCCCATCTCCATAGACGGAGTTGCAGTAGAGAGGGTCAGCAGCTTCAAAGTTCCTCGGCGTGCACATCTCAAGGGGACCTCACATGGACCACGCACACCACTCACGTGGTGAAAAGGGCCTAACAACGCCTGTATTTCCTTAGGCGACTGAGAAATTCAACTTGCCCCGCATCCTCAGAACATTCTACACCAGTACCATCGAGAGTGTTCTGACAGGTTGCATCACCGTCTGGTACGGAACTGCACCGCCCTGGGCGTAGGGCACTACAGAGGGTGGTGCGGTCGGCACAGTACATCGTTGGAGGTGAGCTTCCTCCATCCTGGACATATACACCAAGCGGTATGCGGGCCAGGGCCAAACGGATGATGAAGACAATACAACCACCCCGCCACAAACTGTTCACCCTTCTACCGTCAGGCAGCGATACCGCAGTATCAAGTGCCGCACAAACAGACTGAGGGACAGCTTCTTCAGTCAGGCCATCAGGCTGCTGAACAAGGACTGAGACCCTCATTAACACTACACACCAGAACATATTCTGTGAATATCTATGGCCATGGTGTATTTTATTACATTGTTTATATATATATTGTATATATATATTGTATGTATATACATATATATATATATAGTCTCAAAAAGTGTATATTTTATTACATTGTTTTATATATATATATTGCCATGATGTATATTCTATTACATTGTTTACATTGTTTTATATATATATTGTTAATACTTTCTTCTTTTTTTTGTGTGGATATTGTATAGTTTATTCTCATTCTTATTCTTTTTTAGTCTGCTACTGCTGTCGGTGTTTTGCACATAAGAATTTCGAACCGATTATACTTGTATAAAGGGATGTGAAACTTGAAAGGTACGAATGGGAAACTTTTCAGTTTTATTTGTATTTTTATTTGCACAAATTCCTTTAAGATGGGGTACTGAGTGTCAGAAATAAAATGAACTTTTTGATTTTGAAATGGCCACAATGAAACAAAGAGTGAACATTTTAAAGGGGTCGAATACTTTTATCCACTGTATATTATTTTGATTTGACAAATTCACAAGACAGAACTTTAAGGATAAAATACTGAAAGGAGGAATAAAAAGTGAAGAACAACAAAAACAGACCAAAAATTGCAACAAAATAATTAGATAAACCACAGCAAATAACACACTCACACATTACCAGTCTGACATAAGTACATCTTTAAGGTTACATCATCAAATCAAGTCAGCATCGGTACCAGTGTTTTAATCTGGCAGGGTGAAGTCCATCCCGGAGAGTCCTTCACGTCTGAGACCGGATTCCATATTTTGACAAATTCCTTGACCTTGTCATGGAGGGTGGCTCAACTCTTCCAGAGGAAGAACTTTCAGAATCCCCTTGTACCAATCATCCATTAGAAGGTCTTTAGAAATCCAGAGTATAAGGATAGTCTTGTGCACGATATAATAGTATTACACTCAGTTTACGTCGTTGTTGCTCCTTGCACTGCTCACTGTAGCTGACTGCTTCTCTTCTCAGGGTTGATGACTCCGAAAATGAGATCATGTTTTATAAAATATATAAATGCATCACTACACGCTACCAGTCCCAGCTGTGGAAACACTGGTACAGCTGTCTATTTATAACGCATGTAGTTCTTTGTTTGTTTTTTACTTGTGATTTTGTATATATTTTATTATATTTTAATGTTTTGTACTATCTGGACCTTGAGTGTAATACAAGTTTGATTGATTGATAACTGAACTATGACGTCACAATTACTGCACTTGACCTTCTCCTTCCAGTCTAGGGCCGCCGTGATGTGTGGAACATGCGCTGAAGTCGCCTTAAAAGTCACGGTCACACGCTGAAGGAGATACTCGTCCTGTCGTGGTGTGGAGGAATAATGTGTTCCAAACACCGAGGCTCAAATGCGTGACTGAAGCGTGCACCGGGAGGCTTCTGGGCGCGTGCCGTAAGCGTGCCCGATGCGTGGCTGCACATTCGGTGCTCTCTGCCTCGAAGCTGGATGCCCGCCGTGCTCAACAACAAGAGCCGGCGGACCGGCGCTACACTTCAACACCCAGCAGCTGGAGAAAGCCTCGAGTTCATGGAACCAGGATTTTGACGACCGTACAACACGCTCACTTTGTTCTGGCCGCATGGGATCTGTTAGAATAACGGCCGAGGACTTCTCCGTTGACATGATGAGTCCGTATCAAGTGGAAACAATGTTTGCATTCAGACACACTAGTGTACTCGGTCCATTGAGGCTTTTCCTTCATGTTAAGTGTCTTTGCAAATATGGTTCAATGGTTCAATGATTCAATGGTTCAATACTTCAATGGTTAATTGGTTCAATGGTTCAATGGTTTAATACTTCAATGGTTTAATGGTTCAATGGTTCAATGGTTTTATGGTTCAATGGTTTAATAGTTCAATGGTGTAATGGTTCAATGGTTCAATAGTTCAATGGTGTAATGGTTCAATGGTTTAATGGTTCAATGGTTCAATGGTTTAATGGTTCAATAGTTCAATGGTGTAATGCAGTGGTCCCCAAACTCAAAGCCGTTGAGATTGCAGTGATACGCGGAGAAAATGTGAAGTGGTGCTCTTCGCAATAGAACATCTTTGATGGGACGTGTCGCGTCTCGGCCAATCAGCGTTGAGATGTCCACAGCGTTTGGGAAGAAGTTAGCTTGAATGTTAGTCCGCTACATCTGCTGCTGTCGGCGCTGCGGTGTGGCGATGCTAACAAAGTACCCGTCGTTAAAAACGATGTGATTTAGCATATTGTTAGTATCGATACTTCATTAAAGAAGCGATCAGAGCGCACGCGCTGCTTCGCTGTTGAATGCTGTCTGCTGTCCCCCGGCTGGCCCTCCAGCAGACAAGGCAAACGTTATGTGGCCCTCTTAGGAAAAAGTTTGGGACCCTGGTCTAATGGTTCAATGGTTCAAAGCCGATTACCTGCAACGTTTCTGGGGACAGAACATTTATAACTGAAGTTTTTAGAGTGAAAAATGTCTAACGTTGATGTTTTTTCTCCTCGAAGACAGTCTGCCCCGCAGTGCGGCATCGACAGGCTCGGTTTGAGGCCAGGCGCTTGACCCGCCCAGGAAACCAACAGCTGGAGTTACCGTCTCTCTCAGAAAGGTGTCGAGGGGAACTGGACGTCACATTTCACTCAGTTGCTCAGTGAACCAGAGTTGGAGGTGAAAGACGACGTCTACGACCGGATTGCCTCACAAGTAGCGACGGTTTACGCCCATTTAACAGTTTATTGTCGCTACTAAAAGCTAAATTGTTGTCAGACGATCGTAAATGTGTTCCGAGATGGCATTTCAGTAAACTAGTTCTGGCTCTTTTGACCTCCAGACCTTTTCTCCACCTTCATGCATCTGATTCGAGCTGCAAACCAGAACAACTTCCCATGCAGCAAAATCCATCTGCTGCAGATTCTGCATTCACACGCACTTATCTGTTGACTGAGATTACGCCGGATGCCGCATAACACCCTCCAGATATTGCATTTCAGCTTCTCGGCCGTCCGTCGTCACTGGTGACAGACAAGCTCCTTGAGAATGTCGCCTGACAGAGCGTGATGGGGAACAAGTGGGAGTTGGACGGAGCCCAAAGCACAGCGACCGCCCCCTTAATGTTAGCACATGATTGAACACAAAAAGCCTGCTCAGCAACCTTTAAAACGGAGAAACAGCTCAAAAACAGTTAAAGTGTGACACAAGCTCTCGAACCGGAGGAAGGAGAGACTGACCCGGCCTGAGTGAGCATGCCCCAAATCACAGCGTCCGGAGAGCGGGCCATGATTAACGTGCGGAAACGCTCGCCAAGAGGAAAGAGACACATTCTGGACTGCGATGTACAATTATATCTACACTTACACTAATGGGGGACCGGGGCTGATGTCATATCACAAGACAAACACAGCGCTAGAGGCCATCTATCTTCTGCTCAGCGGCGCTGGCAGTCAAGCGGAAACAGTCAGAAGTGATACCGGACCTGCAATAAACATCGTCCGTTGGCCGGCGGCCACCTTGGATCTCTCCGGGGCCACTTGTGGAGAGGAAACACTTTTCTAAATTACACAGTGAAGGTGTTTTTTTTGGGGGTTTCATTGCACATTTGATCTTCTCCTTTTCATTTCCACAATGCGGAGGAGATTTCATTTTAGGTAACACGGTGCCTCTCAGGGGTTTGATGTCAAGCTCTCCCTAAAAAAAGATTTAATTAAAGTCGGCGTCGGTGGAGAATATTAAGCGTCTCGTTGCGCAACATCTGCGGGCTAAGAGGCTAGATATAGTGTATGCCATGACCCATCATAGGCTGTAGTCTTAAAATATTTGTTTAAAAAGTGCTGGCATAAGCAAGACTCATTATAAAAACATTAAATGTCTTATACATGTGTTGTAACTAAATTTAATTATTGAGGCTATAAAGCCTGTGGCATTAATTACTGTGCTTGTGTTCGTACTTTGATGATGAGCTGCATCAGGCACCAGAGAGGAGCATTGTGGGTAGAATGCATAATACAGCCAAGAACAGTAATTGGCTGAAACCATCGATGAGAAGGTGACACTGCTAAACTCATAAACAATGGATCATATGACTGATTATTACATCTTCACCTAGAGAGTATAGCTGGAATATAAACCTGGAGTTTGTCTTATTTTGTGTTTTATTTTGAAGTCCTTGTCTCTTGTGTCCTCTGTTTCCCTGCACTTCCTGTCCCTGTGATTGTCTGCCTTGTTCCTGATTGTTTCCTCCTGTGTGATTGCTAGCCCCGCCTCATTGGGTCCACCTGTGTCTCGTTCCCGGTGTCCAATCACCTTCCCTGTGTGTTTAAACGCTGTGATGGTGTGTTCACACGGACGTCGCCAAAAATTCTCGACGTCTGACGCAGCATTCTCGACACGCGTAAAAAAGTGTTCAGACCAGACGCGTCGCGACCGCAGAGTACTTCCACTTTTAGTGGACTGAGCTGCACTCCCACTGCGCTTCTCGCTGCTCTCTTCTTCTCTCTTTGATACGTGTCTCTGAGACTTTTCCACCTACGGCGGCAGATCTCCTCTGCCATGAAACACATATGCCGGCGGTTGGTTGATAGTAAAGTACAACAAATAGCCTCTCCGACCTTCTTCCACGCTTCATCTTTATCGCTACGGTTTCGGTAAGTAAAAAGAGTTGTGTCATAAAGTTCGGGGTGCCCACAAACGGCGACAATAATCTTTTCCTCCATTTTCTAAACCGGCAGGACGATGACGAGCGGAGCTGCTCAACGCTGATTGGCTGACGCAACTATGACTCATGCGTTTTTGCTGCCGGAGTAGGGAAATTTCAACTCGCGCATCGACGAGCTGCGTCTGTTCGCTCTGTTCGCTCTGTTCGCCCCGCGGCAAACGCTCTGTTTGTGCTGCTTCAAACGCGTCTGACGCGCTGCTCGCTGGAAAATACGCAGCTACGCAGCTTCTACGCAGCTTCTACGCAGCTGTGCATTGACTTTGCATGTAATCTCGACGCGCGTCGAAATTTCGACGCGTCCGGTGTGAACACACCATTAGTGTCATTCCCCAGTGATGGTTCTTACCGTTTAGTTCATGTCTGTTTTCTGTAAAGAAATAAATCTTCTGTAGAAACATTGTTGACATTTGAGTACAATCTCTCTCTCGGATCAATACTTCAGACGTGGCAAAAAATCAAAGCTTGCTTAAAAAGTGCATATTGCCATAATTTTCTTTTCACTTGAAAATTCGTCAATTCTTTTCTTTCTTTCTTTCTTTTTTATGAGGTCACGGAGACCTCGACCTCAACCGCTGACCACCACGATTAATTTGTCAAGTGTAATATGTGTTGACGGATCTTATTAACCTCATTGTACAAAATGAAAAACAACAATAGTGCATCAGTCAGCCACGATCACAACAAATATGAATACCGCACCAATTACAGCTCGCCAGTCTTCTCTTGTTATTCAATTATAACTGCAGCGTACAGTATTTTGCAGCTGCTGCCAAAATATGTCACCGCCCGGTCTGTGCAGCACGCCGGGGACGATACCAGAATGACACTGAGAATGTCACTGGACTCGGTAGCCCCTCTGAAGAAGACATTGAGGTTTGCTCCCTGGTATAACCCTCAGACCCGCAAACTAAAGCAAACGTCACGAAAGCTTGAACGCATATGGCATTCGACTAATCTGGAAGAATCCCGCTTAGTTTGGCGAGATAGTCTTAAAATTGATAAGAAGGCCCTCCGTAATGCCAGAGCAGCCTATTACTCATCAGTAATAGAGAAAAATAAGAACAACCCCAGGTTTCTCTTTAGCACTGTAGCCAGGCTGACAGAGAGTCACAGCTCTGTGGAGCCGAGTATTCCTATAGACCTCAGTGGTAATGACTTTATGAACTTCTTTCATGAAAAGATTTTAACTATTAGGGACAAGATTAATAATCTTTTGCCCTTAACCAGTGCCAATCTGTCCTCAAGTGGAATGGCCTTGGAAACCGCTGTATGCCCTGGTGTATATTTAGATGGCTTTTCTCCCATCAACCTTGACCAATTATCTTCAATAGTTTCTACTTCTAACCCGTCTACCTGTCTCTTGGACCCCATCCCGACGAGGCTGCTTTAAAGACGTTTTGCCTTTAATTGGCAGCTCTCTATTAGATATTATCAATGTGTCTCTGCTAACAGGCCACGTACCACATTCCTTCAAAGTAGCTGTCATTAAACCTCTCCTGAAGAAGCCCACTCTGGATCCAGAGGTGTTGGCTAACTACAGACCGATCTCTAACCTCCCCTTCCTCTCCAAGATCCTTGAGAAAGTGGTCGCAAATCAGTTGTGTGACTTTTACATCATAATACTCCATAAACTTTCATTGTTATGCAGATGATACTTAACTATATCTATTGATCAAACCAGAGGAGTCCGACCTGCTCAGTAAAATTCAAGCATGTCTTAAAGACAGAAAAACATGGATGACCTGCAACTTCTTGATGTTAAACTCAGACCAAACTGAAGTAATTTTACTCGCACTGAGCACCTCAGAGATCAATTATCTGGTGATGTGGTTTCTGTGACGGCATTGCCCTGGCATCCAACACCACTGTAAAGAATCTCGGCGTTATCTTTGATCGGGACTTGTCCTTTAACTCCTGTAAAGAATATATATTATAGTTTAGCATAGCTTAGTATTGTTTGCATAAATATTATGTGTAAGATGGAAAACACTGAATGGAAGTTAAAATCTCCAGCGGAGCACTCTGGTGCCTGACTGATCTAAAGAAAGATAACAGTGACGCTTGGTGAGGTTCCGTGAGCCCCCCTCCTCCGCATCCACACATTCCGGAGGTGATCACATACAAAGAGCTCTCTATACTCTCAGAGCGTAGGAAGGGTCCTGATGTGGCCATTATTCTCCTTTTAGACACTCGAGGTCACTCACTTTCCCCCCCCCCCCTTCACACGCTCACACACTCACACATGGGAAGAAGCCCCCGGTGTGTGGACGGCCTTCGGAGAAGATCCAGGCCCCATCCCTGAAGAGATAAGGCCCGAAGGGAGTCTTCTTACAAGAGAGGGACTATTAAATCAACTATCTCCCCTTCCCACACTTCTTTTCACAACCTATGCACTCATTGGCAGACGAGAAGAACCAATGAAGGAGCGACAACGGCGGAAGCAGAGGACCAAGAGCCAATGAGAAAACCCCACCCCCTTATCTCCTGACGAATCAGAACTGTTCCTTTCGGCTATTTAAAATGGCTGCACACTCTGAACCGGCGTCTTCTCTCCAGCGCTGGGGCCACTGGTCCCAGCTGAGGAGGGGGGTCCATGCATGATGTCTACTTGTATCCTGATTTCTGAATAAAATGCTTTTAGATGTAACGTAGAAGTCTACCGCTCTTTCTTCCAGTGAGTGTCGTCCAGGTGGTGTGTCGCTGTCCAACTCCAACAAATGGTAGCAGAGCAATGGTTGTGAAAACCGGTCCAGAGACCTGAGGAGGACAGCACCTGAGACCCCAGACGGACCACTTGTTTTAAGACCCGCTCCGAGAAACTGATCGAACCGCGC
Source organism: Pseudoliparis swirei (assembly GCF_029220125.1). Taxonomy (NCBI): domain Eukaryota; kingdom Metazoa; phylum Chordata; class Actinopteri; order Perciformes; family Liparidae; genus Pseudoliparis; species Pseudoliparis swirei. The sequence goes on from NC_079398.1 coordinate 9,882,549, forward strand.
GGTGTCAAAATAAGGTAGGACTGAACCTATTTATTTCAAATCAGTCAAATTGAACACTCTAAACTTGATCAGGAGTATTGGATGTGAGTATTGGAACTGCTAAATGTTTTGACTTAATTTAAATAATAGAATAAAGCGTAAAAAGGGAAATCACGATACAGTTTGACACAAAAGTCCTCTAACATACGTGAGGCCAGCCATAAGGCTGGAGAGACGACCCCGAAGAAGTGTGGGCCGCATTGTAAGTCCTCTAGCATAAGTGAGGCCGGCGGGTAACGCTGGAGAGTCGACCCCGAAAGGAACCGGGGCCGCGCAGTTCGAAGTCCTCTAGCATAAGTGAGGCCGGCGGGTAACGCTGGAGAGTCGACCCCGAAAGGAACCGGGGCCGCAGTTCGAAGTCCTCTAGCATAAGTGAGGCCGGCGAATAACGCTGGAGAGTCGACCCGAAAGGAACCGGGGCCGCGCAGTTCGAAGTCCTCTAGCATAAGTGAGGCCGGCGGGTAACGCTGGAGAGTCGACCCCGAAAGGAACCGGGGCCGCGCAGTCTAAAGTCCTCTAACATATGTGAGGCCAGCCATAAGGCTGGAGACGACCGAAGAAGTGTGGGCCAGAGAAATTAAACACATGTGTATGCATAAAACTGTGAATGAATGTTGAATACCGGTGGTGAATAAATGTTGTCAAAGTGGAATCAACAGAGCAGAGTCGAAACCTGACGGTGTCAACAAAAGCTCTGGTCTGTTGAATTGCACGAGTGATAAATGAGGATTTATTGTTCTGAAAGGCACGTTGCTGAGTAAAGAACACATTGTATGGCGATTATGTACTACGTTTAAGAGCAGGTACGAGTTTGAGATTGAGGAGGATACGGAGAAACAAAGAGGTAACTCCGCTTAACACGCAAAAATACAAGAGCAGAAAGGAGGGGGGACAAGCAGAGAGCTGCTGCGCGTCTCCGCGCGGAGCGCACGCGCTTTTCACAGAACAGAGCAGCCCCTCCCCTACCCACTAAGCTGCGCACGCCGTTTTACACCCTGCAGGCACCCAGAGCGAGCCAAGATGAGAGAATAACAGAGCAAGAACAAGGATGGAAGAATTCCTTTTGAAGATAACTATTAATTAGTAGAGTGTGCGACCATCTTTTACTTTTTGAAATGATGCTTTAAAGAAATGCATTGTTTTGCCAAAGTTTTAATTTTTCTTTAAATTAACTGATCAATTGCCCGGCTAGCTCAGTCGGTAGAGAATGAGAATTCTAATTCAAAGGTTGTAGGTTATTCAGTTTTAAATTGATCCCCTTTATTATTTTATATAGTCATCTATTTTATATTCCTCAGTCTCTCTTAAAGATTTGACCCCTTTCAAGCATAACTGAAGTTTTCCAGCCACAAGGCACCTCTCTTAGCAGTTCAGATTAAAAAATAAATAAAAGAAAAACTGAGAAAAAGGTTGATGGTTCTAAGATAATGATGATGCCACCATTTGATGGTGAGGGAGGAGCAGCTTATTTAGGTAGAATCAGAGAGTTGTAGAACGACAAACTAGGGAAAGATTTCCTTGAAGATAGCATGACTGAACAGTTTTTAGGTTATCAATAGAATCATCAGTGACTGTGACCATACAGACCGAACTGAAAGGGATAGTAGGACTAAAGTACATGAACTTCTAAGACTGGGAAGCTCAGGTCAGACGCCAAATAGATAAAAATAAACAGAGCAGAGAAAAGATGAACCTGACCAAAGCAGAAGTAAATGGCACAAGCCACGGTGCAGCAGACTGCAGCACAACTACATGGACCTTAAGTCCCGTATCCAGCTCCTCCTCCAAATCCATAAGCACTGATCTATCAACAGCCACAGCAAGCCACGTTTGCACCGCTTCAAGCTTAGTTCCCTCAAACCTTATGTTCTGCAACAGGTGGGTCAGCAGCCCATAAAGAGGGCCCCACAACAGAGAGATAATATGCATAAAAGAAGCCTGTTTAGGAGTAAGAGGAGTAACAACTGGGGCAACGGAGGCTTTAGACGACTATTAATAACTGTTTTAATTATAGTCAGGCTGGACATTGGGCTAATTTTTGTCCTTATCCACCACAGGGTTAAGCAGTCTCAGTCAGGACCACTTCAGTACTCTCATAATGTAAACCCCGCCACAACAAGCACCCAACACATAGCCACAGCCACAAGGCAATAGTGATCCACGGCACCAGGCCCGGACCAGAGACACAAAATTAGGCGTGCCCAGATCCAACAGCTGACAGCGAACTGTACTCACTGAACAGAAATGTGCCACACCCACTAGTCACCCAATGATTCAACTGGAGACTAAAGAGACACTGAACAGGAAGCAAAGCGTCCGGTGGGACAGAGTAGATGATGATGACATCACACCTCTGCATGACAACATCCAGCAGTGGAGACTTTGGTTCAAAGTCCTGCATCCCTACCCGCCACCAGGGGACCAAAGACATTGTGCCCTTAACTACACCTTGATACAAGATGAGATCTGAATTCCTGAGGGACTGCCTGCAACACGAGATTGAGGTTCGTGAAGACCCAGCTAAGGAGGCTTGGAGATCGATGCAGAGAAGCAAGGAGTAGCAGCGGCCGGTGAATGAACACCAGAGTTGCAGATTGTATGCAGTCGTTGACGCCGCAGCTCCACGTCACAGTGTTGGTCCAGAGTGGAGGCACAGAGAAGAACAATGGTGAAAGCAGAGGTTGAGGCTACGGACTGGGTGCACAAACAAAATTAACACTTGCATTACTCCACATTTGAGAATATGTAAAGAACTGCACACACATCGGAGGTCCAGTTAGTATTAGAGACACATGCTTAGACACATGCTTAGCCACACACATAGTAGAGAGAACACTGATCATGGGGACACTGACAACATGCGAAACTTATTTCCAGACACTTTTAGGACTAAAGGGTGAACTGATGTGTGACTGATTCCGATAGCTCCCGTAGAGATAGAGTTAAAACCGCACGATTCCAATTTAATCGTCACCAGCATCCCTTAAGGATGGAACAGACTGTAGATATATTTTTTAAATCATAGAATGGTTGTTATAGGAAGGTGTACTGGAGAGGACGAGGGCTCCCTGGAATACATTAATTAATTAATCTCCTAAACTTGGAAAATGGGCCTTGATTTAGCCAATAAATAAATTTGTAACCCGTTCTTTAATAATTAGGCCGACTTATTATGATCAGATCAACGTGCTAATTTTTTGTTTTAATACTGTACATGGGGTAAAAAAGTGCGAGTCGGATTAACCAAGGGCCAGGTCAAACTAAATTTTTTCTTGTTCCTTTGTGAGAAGACACGAGGTCAGTGGGGGTGAGACACATTGGCATAGTAGAGGACGCCATTACGATTTGGATTAGCGCCTCCGAGAGGTTCTGAAATAGATACTTCGTAAAGGGGATTAAGGGGTTTACCTTTTAGCACCATCGTGTGGTTGGTGTTGGAAATTACATCCGACACACCAGAGTTACATGCTGCTGCTGTTTTCACCAACACATTTTTGACAATTTGGATTTAAGAGATATTTTTCTTTGAGTACTATTGCCAGTGTTGAAGATATAGTGTTGGGTTTACTATTGATTTCTGATAAACAATAGTGGTTATTATTACAGTAAATGCCGTTAGGCTTACGAGTAATTGATTTCTCATCACCGTTTCAAAACTGAGGTTTTTATTTTAGTCGGTTTCAAAGGATAGTTTTGGGTTTACTGTTTTTTGGAAAAATAGTGGTTATTATTACAGTCGTCCGTTGGACGTACGAGTAATCGATTTCTCATGAGCTGTTAAGAAACTGACACCTATTTATGCGACGTGCTAAATTGGCAGTTTTGTTTAAAGAAACAAATATTCTCCCATTCTACAGTATATTGTTAAATGTTTTGTGTAATAATAACGTCCTTTTCCCATTTTTGACAGCTGCAGGCTGTAACAAGTCTTGATGCTTGACTGTTTTGATTGTCTGTGATTGCTGTTTAACCAAAGTAACAGTTTCTGCCATCTTGTTTACGAAAGATTGAAAAAAAGAATGGAAAAAAAAAGATTTGCATGAAAGTAACAGTCTTTTCCCATATTTGAGACTACGTTGTATAATTGTGTACACTGTACATTTGCTAATTTGAAATGTATCCCAACCGCACCGCACCCACGTTTAGACACATAGTGTAGAAAAAATTGTCTTTCAATTTCTTTCGAAAAATCGATTTACGATTTTGTGAGGGATTTTGATCTGACATTTTTTTATATTTTTTTTTAGGAATTTCTGTGCTCTACATTTACATTTCCTTACATATATTAAGCCTCAGCACCTGATCCCCCTTAACAAGAAAGAAGTTGACTGCAACATGCATCCACCTTGAGTTTTCTGAATCAAAGGTTGTTTCAGAGAAAGGAGGGATAGAAGATGCAGAGACAGTTGTGGCTGATACCGAGATGTGGCGTTCAAGGAGTGATCATGTCTGGCTGGCACAGCTTTGCAACCAAACACTTACCACATTTAGAAACAAGCACCTACAAGAAGTTGAGAAATATTTCTAGAGAGCACATTCACACGGAGCAGTCTATTGCCCAATCACAGGTGATAGTCGCGAGAGCTAATCAACAATTGAAGCAATTGAGACAATGATGGCTAAATTATCCTCAAAGGAGGGAGAACATTTCTCTCCCATGAGTTATTGACATGAAGACCCATGCGGGGTCTACAGAGAGTTAGGAGACAGTCCTAGACTTGACAAATTTCAGAGAATATTCTGGGAAAATAACTGACCAGATCTAAGTTTTTCTCCAAGTAGGTTGCTGAAGCCCACTAGGAGCCAGCTGATGAGTCATCAGTGGAACCAGGTGACTGGGTAAGACTCGAGGTTCACAAGAGGAAGTGGACTGAGCCCAGGTGGACAGGGTGTTTTGAAGTCATTGCAAGGACTTCACAGCGCCTCCAGGTGAGAGGCTTCACCAAGAAAGGAGCACCGTATAACACATTGTACATTTGCAGATCAGCCGGTCAAGAATCACAACCAGCCGCTGAATAGTTGCCTCATCAGGGTAATTCTGACTAACAGATGTGAGGTCACTTCCACACATTTCTGCCTAGGCGCAGGAGCGAGAGTTAAGACTGCAACACAGAAAGTTGTCGTATACGACATCAACTCTCACTGTTCACTGTGTGAGACTTGCCATTAGCTGCACCACCAGGTGCGACTGTTTGTTTTCCCATGATGCTTTCAAGGGACGAAGAGAAGATTGACGGACGAATACCTGCCTGCTATCAGATCCTAGTAGGATTTGAATATTTCTATGCCCTAGTCAAGGGCCATAGATAGGATCAATTGCATTTATCATAACCAGTAAAGATAAATAAAGTTAGATTGGATTGGATAAGTAATTGAGACTCTGTTGGACGACGGATGGCCATTTAATAGATGATTCCTCCCACACGGGGTTGAGAAGCTGTTCCTCCGACTCAGTTAAAGATTGCGAATTCAAGCCTAGAAAGTATTAGATACTTATTAAATATAGAAATTAAAATACAATTTTTCATAGTCAAGTGTCACATTCTGTATAGATCCGGCCTAGTGGCTGTTGTGTTGTGTTTTCTCATTCTCTTCAACAGCTACACCTGACGCTCCAGCATCGACCTCCATCGTGTGCTGACTGCCTGCTGAGAGGACCTGCCATGAGGAGCTGCCCACAGGAGCATCGGACACCATCATCACCCGGCTCAGAGACTGAGGAGCCAATGAAGAGCACGCTCTACCACCCACGATGCTGCCCATGGGAGTCATGTCGAATCCAGGGCCCATGCGACACCAGTGGAAGAAGAACAACAAGCCTGACCAGGACGATCCAGACGAAATCAAGTTCGAGACCACCGGATAAAAGACCCCATCGACAGCCGGAGGAGACGCTGACGAGGAGCAGAGGAGCAGAGGAGCAGAGGAGCAGAGGAGCAGAGAACCAGAAGGACTTCCAGGACCCAGACCAGGATGAAGCAGATGACGCAGACCAGACAGGATGAAGCAGATGAGTTGCAGCGGGGACCGGATCGTCAACTGGTTATCAGGATGCCAACCTGCTACTCACCAGCCGCTAGGATGCAAGACCCCCCCCCCACCTGACCACTCTCAATTTCATCTCTTTCCTTCGACACCTGCACATTACAGATTTAACGCACACAGACATACTGACTTCCCTAGGATGGAAGATCTAAGAGGGTGGATCGGAGTACCACATGACAGAAACCACGCCCCTGTTTCCATCCCTAACAGAGAGAGACTCTCTCCCCGAGAAATAGGTATCTTACAGGTCTTATGGGACCTTAATCTAGGCAACGAAAGATTATATTTCAGGAGACTCATTCACGTCAAATGGCAGAGCTAAGACAGGACGAGGAGACCAGGACACATAGCCACTTAGGGAGGCCAGGCCATGACAAGATCTGGCATAAAGAGGGAAATAAATATTCCCAGAGAAAGGGTTCACATCCAGCGGATGTGAAAAGAGGGATTTGTAAAGAATATATATTATAGTTTAGCATAGCTTAGTATTGTTTGCATAAATATTATGTGTAAGATGGAAAACACTGAATGGAAGTTAAAATCTCCAGCGGAGCACTCTGGTGCCTGACTGATCTAAAGAAAGATAACAGTGACGCTTGGTGAGGTTCCGTGAGCCCCCCTCCTCCGCATCCACACATTCCGGAGGTGATCACATACAAAGAGCTCTCTATACTCTCAGAGCGTAGGAAGGGTCCTGATGTGGCCATTATTCTCCTTTTAGACACTCGAGGTCACTCACTTTCCCCCCCCTTCACCTATCCCCCTCACACGCTCACACACTCACACATGGGAAGAAGCCCCCGGTGTGTGGACGGCCTTCGGAGAAGATCCAGGCCCCATCCCTGAAGAGATAAGGCCCGAAGGGAGTCTTCTTACAAGAGAGGGACTATTAAATCAACTATCTCCCCTTCCCACACTTCTTTTCACAACCTATGCACTCATTGGCAGACGAGAAGAACCAATGAAGGAGCGACAACGGCGGAAGCAGAGGACCAAGAGCCAATGAGAAAACCCCACCCCCTTATCTCCTGACGAATCAGAACTGTTCCTTTCGGCTATTTAAAATGGCTGCACACTCTGAACCGGCGTCTTCTCTCCAGCGCTGGGGCCACTGGTCCCAGCGGAGGAGGGGGGTCCATGCATGATGTCTACTTGTATCCTGATTTCTGAATAAAACGCTTATAGATGTAACGTAGAAGTCTACCGCTCTTTCTTCCAGTGAGTGTCGTCCAGGTGGTGTGTCGCTGTCCAACTCCAACACTCCCACGTAAAGCAAATCTCAAGGACTGCATTCTTTCATCTCCGCAATATTTCAAAAATCAGGCACATCTTTTCTCAAAAAGATGCAGACAAATTGGTCCACGCGTTCGTTACTTCTAGACTGGATTACTGCAACTCCTTATTATCAGGCTGCTCTAATCTAATCTCTTAGGTCCCTCCAGTTGATCCAGAATGCTGCAGCTCGTATTCTCACTAAAACCAAAAAAAGAGATCACATTACTCCAGCATTAGCTGCTCTGCACTGGCTCCCAGTAAAATCAAGAATCACTTTTAAAATTCTTCTCTTAACCTCCAAAGCCTTGATTGGTGATGCCCCATCATATCTTAAGGAGCTTGTAGTACCATATTGCCCCACTAGAGAGCTGCGCTCACTAAATGCGGGGCTACTTGTAGTAGAGCCTTCAGTTATCAAGCTCCTCCTCTTTTATGAAACCAACTTCCACCTTCAGTCCGGGAGGCAGACACAGTCATCTCATTTAAGGGTCGACTTAAGACTTTCCTCTTTGACAGAGCTTATAGTTAGGGCTGAATCAGGTTCACCTGGTCCAGCCCCTTGATACGCTGCTATAGGCTTATAGCTGCTGGGGGACGTTTAGGATACACTGAGCACCTCTCTCCTCTTTTCTCCCTCCTTGTGGATGAATTTTCATCTCTCTATTGCACATTACTAACTCTGCTTTCTCCCCGGAGTCCTTTTGACTTCACGTCTCATAGGGTCATCACAAAGCCTCTGTTGCTCTCCTGAAGGTTTCTTCCTTTTTTTCCCCATGAAGGGTTGTTTGGGAGTTTTTCCTGATCCGATGTGAAGTTTTGGGACTGGGATGTATATATGTACAGATTGTAAAGCACTCTGAGACAAATTTTTAATTTGTAAAATGGGCTGGACAAATAAACTGAACTGAACTGAACAGATCAGTAAGCAGCAGCAAAAATCATAAAAAAGAGACCCTGAACACATCGTCCTTATGCTCAGCTGAAGCCACAGTAGCAATCATGTGTGAGTGTAAGTTATGTGATAACCTTCAGGTATTTTGGACAAAACTCATTTTTAAATGAGCTTAAAATCAGATCTGAATGAATAAAAGTACAGTTTTAAATCAGAAAAAAAGGATGAAGGCATTAGTTACCGGGGGGCTTGTGAATATATTAAAATATGGTCCTCTCAGTGCCAGATACTTGAATGCCGAGGTTCTCCCAGCGGCGCTGCCCTCGTGGCTTTCACACGCCCAGCCCATGTGAACAATCTGTGGAGAAAGACAGGATGACATTTACACAAGCTTAATATTTGATATAAAAAAAGAAAAAAAAGAAGACATGTACACAATGGATACTCAATAAACAGAGCCGGGCACATTTGACAGAAACCCCACTGTCCAGCTGCTGCAGAGCAACAGCTGACCTTTCATCTCCCTGTGAGTGACTCTGGATGTTCCTCTGAGCGCCTCCACTGTGTGTGCTCCTCCGCCTGCTTCACTCTATGTCCACTGGACCTTGTGATGAATAATGCACATCCAATATTTGACACGTTGCTTTTGACTCCATCCTGTCCATCTGCCGACTGAAGTGTTTTAATGGAGTGTTTCTGAGCTCTTTACATCCAGAGCTGCCTGGACCGCTGCGGGTGCGGATGCAGATGATAAGATGTTGTACCCCTGAGCTGTGGAGGAGGAGGAGGAGGAGGCTGCGAGTGAACAGCCTCAGGCTGCTGTGTTGTGATTATGTATCTGGGTTCAGAAACATCTGTTGGACTGGTGTGTTGAGATCCAGCTCACCTGGTCATCTGAAGGGCAGAACTTGTTGATGATCTTTATCTGTGAGAAGAAGGAAAAGGAACATCAAGAAGCGATTAAACCTATTATCATGTTAAGGGATCACATGGGAATTAAATTGTCATAAAGACCCCTTATTTAACATTGTTGCTGCTCCCTGACAACATATGCAGATCTAAAGAAACACAACAGATACAGATATAACAATTATGCATATTCTATGGTCAATGGAATTATTTTTAAATGTTTCCCCAGTGTCATTCATGCACTTGAGAGCTCAAGATAATGTCCAATATTCAAAATATAACATATTGTAATTCGTTTTCACATTTATGTGACCTAATAACATTTTACTATTAGGTTAGTAGTTTAAATAACATCAATAGAAGTACCCAGTAAAGCGGGTTTAGTCAATTCTCTTCTCACAGTAATAGCTGTGTAGATGTGTCACTGAGGGGTAAACACAATGCATGAGTGTTTTATGTATATAAGTTATTAATTCTTCAATTCACAGTCAACAGACAGAGGACGTGTAAAAAAGGAGGGGTACAAATGTAATTCAATTCAATCTACTTTCCAATTGTACTTCTGTACAATCTGTACACATACGACATGTTCTGTCCCGGGACCCTCACATCCCTTCAGGAAGACCCCCACCACCCCCCCACCCCCCCCAAAACCTTTTAACGGGAAGACGAGGTGAAAACTCCTCTGAGGCTCCAAACAAGTATGAAGTTCGATTCTCAAAAACATTGTTACGCTCCTCCAAAGTGTATCTTGGAGGTGAAGATGATGAAAGATGTTGCATAAGAGTGCTCAAGAAACCTCTCAGACTGAATGGACCCCCCACCCCACCACCACCTGCTGAGTCAGCATATCACACTCAGCATGGGGGCGGCTCCTGTCGCGCCTTGCCTCCGGCACAAAGTCAAGGTAGTGTCACTTGAAGTCCTCGTCTAATTACGCACAAACAAGATCCCCAAATTCTTCTTCCTGTAACAGATCACACGGCGTCGAGTCGTCCTCGAACACACCGGTGGCGTCTCAGGGCGTCTCGGAGTCTATTTAAAGGTTGTAGGTCATTACAAACAACAACAACAAAAAGTTCCGCTCTCTCTCCTGAATCGGGCGCACAATTACATCCTGATTGGCCGTTTAGCAATCACACTCCACGCCCGTGATTAGTGACGCAGCCGTGAATTCATGAGAAACTTTTAAAGGCAGCTGTGCGATCGACGGCATACAGTACGAGGAAAACCTGCGTCACATCATCAGCGGGGCAATCAAAGAGAAATGGGAGGAAATTAGAGAGAGAGAGAGAGTTATTTCTGTTGTATTATTATTATTATCCATATGAATTGTATGTTTTGTGTGGCTGTGTCTTGATGCTTTGGCAATATTGTTGTTGAAACATTCATGCCAATAAAGGCAATTGAATTGAAAGAGAGAGAGAGGGGGAGAGGGTGGGAGGCAGAGAGAGAAAGAGGGAGGGAGGGAAAGAGAGAGAGAGGGAGGGAGAGAGTTGCAGAGAGAGAGAGAGGGAGAAAGAGGGTGAAAGAGACAGAGAGAGAAAGAGGGAGGGAGGGGGAGAGGGGTAGAGAGGGAGAGGGAGGGAGAGAGAGAGGGAGGAGAGAGCATGAGGTGGAGGGAGAGGGAGGGAGGGAGGGAGAGAGAGGCAGAAGGAGGCAGAGGGAGAGGAAGGGAAGCAGAAAGAGGGAGAGAGAGAGAGAGACTGTCAGCAGAGGGGGCATGAAGGGTCTATCATGCCAGTGCTCTGTCGTTTACGAGGCCGGGAAATCAAAGGGGATAAAGACGAGAGGCAACTGTGGGCAAAACATATTTATTGCAGGTTTTTCTGCGTCATGCACCGATAACAGGAACTCACTTTGAAGGATTTATAACTGTGAACGAATCATTTTGCCATTTGCGATTTCTTAAAGTGGCACAAATTCAATCAAATGATGTATTCTATCAGCTTCTTTAAGAACACGTGACAAAATATATGCCATGAGAGTTGTATCTCTCTCTCTCTCTAAAATGATCCCACATACCTGAAATAGGTGGTTTTTTTCCTCCTTTTTCACCTTAAATTTTAATACAGACCGAGGCGAGTCTCTCATGTTTTAGAAGTGGACTTACGCTCTCCGTGTCAGCTCATGGATGTTTGTGGATATTGCTTGCAGCCAGTCGGTGCTTTCTGCAGCGGTGCAACATTGAAGAATATTGGCGCCGGCTCCATCCAAGGCGAAGACTTCAAAACAGTTGGACCTGGAGGAGAGAGCGGGGCCAGATTACAGACGCTGCATTAGGTGCAGTCACACTTCTTACGTGAGCTGGATGGGCTTTTGACTAACTCTACTTCTGGAGACGTCTTCCCAACAGAGCGAGAGGCGCGTCATGAGTCCTGAGGAGCGACGGAAGTATTGGCGAGACAACATTTCTCTCTCTGGTGAAGGATTTAATGTCCCGACTCGGCTAATGGCTCCAATTCAAAGGAAAAAGGACGTATAACAGCGAGTGGGAGCCTTTTAAGTTATTGGAAAGTTGTAGCTGAAGTCAAAAGGTTGAAGACATAGTTCAGCATCTTGGAGAAAATACACATAGATGAGAATATCAATATACCCCCCCCCCCCTCCCTTAAAGAAAATCATGCAAACAGGTTCGGACATGTCCAAAGACTCCTCCCCCGTGAGGATTTCATCATTTCACTGTGCATGACATTTTGTATTTGACATTTTTCGACACACAATTGTGTTTCTCAGTCGACGGGGCCCTGATGAGGACGTCGGAAAAAAACTCATCAGCGAAATGCGACGGTCTCCTTTTTTTTGGACGTCTCATTTCGGTGCATTTTCACGCCGCTGATAGATTTGGCCTCAGTTGTCACTTCACGCGGGGAAACCTTTTTAAAAAGTGACAGGGCTGGAAGCACAGCTGGACAGCGGGTGAGCGGGCAGGTGATGGGCAGCTACACGTGAGTTGAAGGCTGGATGAACAGAAACAGGAGAAGTGACCCTCACACACAGTATGAGGGGAATCGTCTAAGACAGCTCCTTCTCCCTCACACACACACACACACACACACACACACACACACACACACACACACACACACAGCAGCTCCTCAAGGATGTTACAAGGTCAGCATTCCTAACAAATACTTTCGTCCTGTATCTGCAGCCGGCTCATTAAAACCATATGTTCCGCTGGCCGGGTACTGACCCGCCGGCTTTCCAGCGGTGATGTTTCACTGGACTTGCATAGTTTTTGTTTTTTATTAAATAGTGGGAACAATTATTTCTGTCAGTGTGCCTTGAACCCAAATGAGCTTTTATGCTGCTGCGATTGGTACGACTGCAGCGCCTCACTAAGAGATGTTTGGAATTATTTTTCTCCGCCATTTCTCATCTCTCTTTCTCCCTTTTTTTATCGAGAGCTGCAGAGATAACGCAAGCGACTGATGACATGACGTTCGACAACATCTACGGCGTGTCGGTTAGATCCCTTTCAATTAATTGAGGGCGTGCTGTAATGGGGGGGGGGGGGGGGGGGTTGGAATGCAAGAAGGGATGAGAGTGCAGTGAATGGAGAGCTCCGAAAGGCAGAGATTAGTCAAAGTGACAGACAGCTGGCGGATCAACGTCATGAGAACACATCCTTCAGTGAACACGACTGAAATGCTCACTCTGAACGTCTGCATTGTTCCCAACGACACAAACTATTGGACCTTACCTGCTGATGAGGCGGTTATACATGCAATGGGATGGATCTATGTATCACCTGGTCAACATGCATGAAAACAATACATACAGTATATATATATATATATATATATATATATATATATATATATATATATATAATATATATCGTATATATAATATATTTATATATATTATATATATAATACATATATATAATATAATATATACTGTATATATAATAAATATTATATTTTAAAATGCTGTGAGCAGTTAGTTCTGATAGCAATGAGAGGGATATTTGTTTCCATGTTTACTGTTTAGTGACAAAGGGAAATAGAGAAGCTTTGGGGCTTTTCAGTCTTTTAATTATATTTAAAAAAGTGTTCATTCTAATTAATGACAGACGTGTTTTGCTTTTGGGGATGCACGGTGGTGTGCTGGCTACCACCGTCAACCTCCCAGCGGGAGGGGCCTCCTCGATCCCGGGTGATTTGCACGTTCTCCCCATGGCGGCGTGGGTTCTCTCCGGGTTCTCTCCAGGTTCTCCGGCTTCTTCCCGCAGTGCAAAGACATTGGACTCTAGACTGCTCTAAATTGCTTCTCTCCATCCTAGAGAGGGATCCTCCTCTGTTGCTCTCCTGAAGGTTTCTTCACTTTTTTTTCCCCATGAAAGTTTTTAAATATTTCTTGGGAGTTTTTCCTGATTCGATGTGAGGTCAAAGGTCAGGGATGTTGTATGTGTACAGATTGTAAAGCCCTCTGAGGCAAATTCGTAATTTTTTAATATTGGGCTGTATAAACTGAATTTAATTGAATCAATCTGTAGGCGTGAATGGTCGTCTGTCTCTCTATGTGTGACTTGTGATAATTAAAGTTCCTTTGCTAACCGGTGAAATGTACGAAGGAGCACTTGACCTACAATGTTTGTACAGCTCGCCGCTGCTTGGCTCCTCCCCTAATCTCACAACCGCCATGTCTCGTCATGTAAACAAGAGACACGATGCACCATCAGTGTTCAGGCTGCGGAGCCCCAACGACTCTCACTTCTACTGGAGCTCACAGTGTGTTACTGCGTGTTCCTCTGAGATCATCGAGTTAAACATTCCGCACCGATCCGCCGCGTCTCGCTGCATTCTGACGAGCTCCCGTCGGCCATGTTTTCGCAGAGCAAAGCCGTGATATCGCCGCGCTCTCGCCGCCTCGGGCGCTCCTCATCGACGCGGCTGCATGCTGGCCCACGTTCGGCGCCGGGTTGTCGAGGGCTCAGAGCGACTAAGCTCCACGTCTCATCGATACATCGGTTCAATATTTCCCTCTGCGGCAAAGCAGTCATTAAACTGTTGATTGGACTGAACACATGGCGGCATTAATATGACTTCATCCATGCTTTTATCCAAATACAAGTCACAGAGGCTAGGGGGAGGTCCGAGGTGCTGACACCCAGAGGCGGTGCTTTAACACGCTGACCGTCTTCCAGCTTGCACACGCGCAGGTAGGCCATATCAACAATGTTGTGTGTGACCTTAGATGACCTTAGGGAGTTAGCCGAGTGCGGTTCCCTCTACACAGTTAACTCTACCGTCTCTCTTTTATAGCAGCTGGCAGAGTGCGCCTTCTCAGACCTGGTTTAACGCTTCTAGCCGAGACCTTTTGACCCCCCCACCCTGCCTCTGTGCTCCATCGAGGGAGGCGGTTAAGTCGGCCAAGCTGCCTTTGGAAGTGGATGTGCTGAGATGTTATGTTAATGACTCAATAATAACACATTTGTTGTCGTCGTTTTGTTGTAGTGTACTTATTATTAATTTTTTTTTAAATTTAAACAATTGTGAATTAAGGGAAGCGGAGCTGCAGCTGAACACAACCTTTCACCTGGAGGACATTCTTCTAGACTAGTGTCACGTCTATCCAGTCTCTGTATCAGTACATGGAACGTCTTGTAGCGAAGGACAGCCTTATCCCTCCCCCAACAGGAAAAGTGGGTGGAACCTAAAAAGTTGATAAATTAGAGCACCTGTGAGCAGGAAAAAGAGGGAGAACCAACAAACATTTGGGGAAAAACCAACATGGTGACCAGAGCGAGGAGCGAGAGTGGGTGAAACTGGAAACTCAAGATTTGAGAAGCAGATGATCCAAGTAGCTGTCAGAGCCCCTCCACCAGATACTGCTCGGATGCCGAGAATTTCTTCCTGAATAATACGCTACAGATAAGTCCTGTACACCTCCTCTCCAGGCCCGACCTCTCTGTTTCTACCAACAATCCCACACACCAACACACCACCTTCCCATCTTCTGAACTGGACTCTACAGGACATTTCCACCCTCCTGCTATTGCACACATCCCACTGACTACATTATTCATCGTGGTTTTGGAAATGAGATGTTATTTAATTACCGGGATAGGGAAATATTTCAGTTATCTGTAGACTCCTTTTGAGTCGGGTTTTCCGTTAAAGACAGTGTTTTTTGACCGAAGAACTATATAAAACTTGAAAGACACTGAATGAACTGTATTCCGGGTTTGTGTTTTTGTGTTTGCTTTGTGTCCTCTGTTTTTGTAGTGAAGGAATGGGCTAGCCAGCTGGGCCCTTATTGTTGAGTTAGTAAACTTAAAATACTGTAAATGAGATCCTCGCTACAGTCTCCTTTATTATTCCTTTTTTAAAGTTTGACATTGAGTTCACGTCAACTGGAAAGTGCTAAGACTTTCACTGCACCTGGGAGGATTATCAAATGATAACTCAGGACCAGGTTTGGAGTACCCAGTAGTTTAAAGTTTCTCCATTGCAATAGCTGGTCCTTGACGTGTTTGTGTGAACTGAGATTTTCTAGTCTGACATCAATAACAGTAACAGGTCATGGACTCAGTATCAGCTCTCCTCCTGCATGAATAGCATCCTCCCAGAGTCAGGTTTACTATTAATAATAAAGCCATTTCAACATGTTCAGGGTTCATACACATATTGGCCAATGGATTTCCATGACCTTTCCATGACCTTTCCATGACTTTAAACCAAATTTACATGACTAAACATTATGTGAAATCTCGGTGTATACAAGAGTATAATCTTTAAATGACACAAATGAATGAGGGACAATAGTTTAATTAAAAGAATAAACATTTATATAAAATGTTTATTCTTTTAATAAAACTGTGTAAATGAACATTTTAATATAACACATTTCCATGACTTTTCCAAAACTTTTGGGATAACATTCAAGAATTGTTCCAAGCCTGGAAATAACCATTTTAAAACTCCATGACCTTTCCAGATCTTCCATGACCTTACGAACCCTGATTCTCTGTCTCTCTTGCTATCTGTCTCCATCTCAATCCATCTTTTATTCTCTCTCTCTCTCCCTTGCTATCCTTCTTCATCTCAATCTCTCTATCTCTCTCTCTCTCTAATAAGGACCACTTGTGTGTGTGTCAGGGAGATGTTAAGTGTTACTACTTTGTAACAGGTGTAACTTGACATTTTACATATTTTCTAAAGGGTACCGTGACTGGGAAAAAAAAAAGTTGAGAAAGGCTGTCGCCTCTGGATTTATATTGGACAACACCCGGAATTAGAAATGTCCAGTAAACAGTTATAATTAACTCCACCGTTTCATTCTATGTTTATAGACACACCCGAAAGAGCAGAAGTCGTCTGCTCAGCAAGTGTACAAGAAATGGTAAAGAAATCTGACGACGGTGAACCATTAATAATTTGAACTTTTTTTAAATAATTGGAAAAAGATTTAATCAGATATTTCATTCAGCTAATTTTTGCAAATTAGTCATTGTTGCTCAGTCTTTAAACAAATAATGCCACTATTTAACAGTGAGTATTAGTGTATTATTAAAACCAAACAGTTATAAAACAAGTTAATTATGTAAATGTTCCGATCTCTTATCGTCAGACTTTGATAACACCAATGTTATAACTTGTGTCCGTCACAAGTTGTTTACCCTCTACATGAATACGGACGTGTGAGTTGGAATAACTGAATGTGACTCAGCATGCTGGGTGAGATCTGAACGCCGTGGTGCCATCTGTGATGTCTGAATAACAATCCGCCTCTTAAAACGTGCTGATCGAAAAGAGAAGAAAAAAAAGAGAAGCATAGTGTTGGAGTTGGACAGCGTCACACCACCTGGACGGTACTCACTGTAAGAAATACGGTAGACTTTTACTTTAACTCTATAAAGCGTTTATACAAAATCAAGATACAAAATAGACAATCATGTACATGGACCCAGCACCAGACCTGTCACCGATGGCTTCAGCGCTGGAGAAAGGATGCTGAGCAGATGCTGCTGTGACCATTGAAATAAGCAACAGGAACAGTTCTGATTTGCCAGGAGAAAAGGGGGCGGTGTTTTCTCATTGGTTCTCGTTCCTCTGCTTCCGCCGTTGTCGCTCCTTCATTGGTTCTTGTGGCCCGTCAAAGATTGCATAGGTTTCGTGAGAAGTGGTGAGAAAGGAAGAGAGCTGTGTTACTTTGTCTCTTTCTTTGAACCTGCCTTTCGCTTCACGCTCACGGAGCCTTATCAGTGCAGTAAAGAAACTGATATTTCAAGAAGGTCGTTAAACAAAGGCCCTTTCACGTGTGACAGTGTGTGAAGCGGTCAGTGAGGGGGCATGGATGATTCCTGAGAATAATGGCCCCATCTGGACCTTCCCTTATCTATCTGCCGGTGAGATTAAGGTCTATAGTTGCTCTTTCTGAACTTCGAATATAATGAGTTCTTTGTATGTGACCATTTCTAAACAATGCGTGATGCGGGGGAAAAAGGGGGGGGGGGGGTGTGCATAAGACTTCCTTCGGGTGTCACTGTTATCGTTATTAGATCAGTCAGGCGCAAGTGTGCCCTGCTGAAGTTTTCGACTCTCATTCAGTGTTTTTCCACCTTACACATAATCTATATGCACACAATATTTGAGACAAGCCAAGCAAAGGTATATATCCTCTACAAATCCCTCTTTTCACATCCGCTGGATGTGAACCTTCACTCCGGGAATATTTATCTCCCTCTCTATGCCAGATCTTCATCTTGGCCTGGCCGCACTGGCCTCGTGCCACGGTCCGAAAGAACTCTAGTTTCTTTGCCAAGCGCCTATGGATCTCCCTGTCCCCGGCTATCTCCCGATCATCAGGAGGGGGCAGGAGAAGGGGTTTTTCTCTTTCGTCTCGCTCTCGCTGTGCCCAACGGAGAACCGGAGGGGAGGAAGGCGGGTACTGAGGCCTGTTTGTATGGAGCTCAAGTCCATTTAGTGACACGCTCTCCCATTCTCTCAGCCCATAAAAAGTTGGGGCTATGTTTAAGGGACATGGGGCGCCGGTACACACGAGGACATCTATACCCTGAGTTAGTTGTAGGCCAGAAACCGTGGTGCACTGAGTTACCGTATTAATGACCGCCCAGTCCTCGACTGCTTGGTACGGCCAGTGCCACTCCCTGACGTCAAGCTCTTTCTTCCTGACGTTGCCTAGACTGAGATCCCATAGGACCTGTAAGCTCGTGAGGCTCAAGGCGGGAGGGTAGCCAGTGAAGAAGGGGTGAGTAACAGCCCATTGTTGCAGGTACTGAAAATGCTCATGCCATATCGCGCACAGTGGCTCTGTCTCGATACCTGCTTCTCGAGGGGAGAGTCTGCTTCGGTTGGGGATGGGAATAGGGGCGTGGCTTCTGTCATGTGGCACCCCGACCCACCCGTGATCTAGCTCTTTTATCTCAGGAAAATCAGTGGGTCTGCATGCATTGAATCTGTAGTGTGCAGGTGTAGAAGGAAAGAGGTGAAATTGGGAGTGGTCAGGTGAGCCTGGGTCTTTCACCCTAACGGCTGATGGCTGGCAGGTTGGTAACCTGAAACCCAGTTGACGATCCGGTCCCCGCTGCATCTCGTCTGCTTCAACCCTGGCTGGGTCCGCGTCGTCTGCATCATCCTGGTCTGCGTCAGCGATGTCTGCATCATCCTGGTCTGCGTCAGCGTTATCTGCATCATCCTGGTCTGCGTCAGCGTCATCTGCATCATCCTGGTCTGCGTCAGCGTCATCTGCATCATCCTGGTCTGCGTCAGCGATGTCTGCATCCTCCTGGTCCTCGTCTGCTACGTCTGCATCCTCCTGGTCCTCGTCTGCTACGTCTGGTCCTCGGTCCCTGTCGCCGTCTGCATCCTCCTGGTCCTCGTCTGCTACGTCTGCATCCTCCTGGTCCTCGTCAGCTACGTCTGCATCCTCCTGGTCCCCGTCTGCTTTCTGTGGGTCAACGTCGTCCATGGCTGTTGTCGGGGTCTTTATCCGGTGGTCTCGAACTCGATCTCGTCTGCGTCGTCCTGGTCGGGCTAGAGCAGGGGATACTGTTCATAGGGTGGAGGAGGCTTTTCTTTTGTTAGTGCAGCTGTGATGAGCCTGGCCACCATGGCTCTCAGAAAGGGGATGCAGCAACATCCACACGTGACCAGGATGCCTATAAGTACTGCTAGTGACATGAACAGGGAGGTGATTAATGTCTTCCATTTGCCAAAGGTGGCCTCTAACCAGTTGGAGAACGGGTTGTCAATTCCTGATGCTTCATGCATCTCTTTGGAGAGGGCTTTAAGCTGGGAAATGGCTCTGGTCATAGAACCATCCGGGGCCGTGTTGTTGGGGATGACAGTGCAGCATTAATCTCCAAACATGGCGCATACTCCACCTTTCTCTGCTAACAGCATGTCCAACGCCATTCTATTCTGGATTGCCATGGTGGAGGTGGGGGCCAATTGTTCTGCGGTTGCTTCCAGGCCATCGCGAGTGTGGTTGGTCAATCTTAAGAGGGTATACCAAATATAATTTATTCTATCCACATTCTTTATGGGAGTGACTGGGAAGATTGCGGAGATCAGCGGCAAATTCTCAAAACCGGCGGCTATGTTGTCTGCTAGTTTATACTCATCGGGGACTCCTCGGGGTATCCCTATTGCATCTATGTACGTGGGGTTGTGCTGATTAGCTAACTCTCTTTTTCTGAGTACGTGTCTGCGTCTGCGCTGGGTGAGTTTCTGTGCGAGGTGAGTTTCTTGAGTCAGCCTGGTTCCTATTAACTTGAGTGGCGCTGCTAAACGGACTAATGCACAGATCCCTGTGGTTTTGTTCGCATCTAGTGTTATTAATAGTCTCAGTCCTCCACAATACCAATACAGTCCATTTCTCGCCCATGGTCCTACCTCTGCTCCGGAGGATGTGCGATTGCACCAGTCGGGATCTATCTTTCCCACATTAGTTCTGGCTCTTGCACTGGTAAAAATAAAGCATACGTATCTATTGGGGGCACCTCTATAAGGGGAGAATAGTCCAGTCGCTGTGTTATTCGGTAAAGGGGGAAAAATGGCTGCTAGTGTAGTGCAGTTACCTGGGGTGGCTTGTTTGAACAGCGCCATCATACAAGCATAACCATCGGCGTCTG
The DNA here is from genome assembly GCF_029220125.1 of Pseudoliparis swirei. Classification (NCBI taxonomy): domain Eukaryota; kingdom Metazoa; phylum Chordata; class Actinopteri; order Perciformes; family Liparidae; genus Pseudoliparis; species Pseudoliparis swirei. Next base: position 9,902,816 of record NC_079398.1, read on the forward strand.
TTTCGGGGAACAATGGTGCAGGGCTGGTGATTAATCGCGGGCGTGCACTAGCACAAGCTATACATCCTTCCATGTTTTGGTCTTGGGCTGACTGCACTATCCAATTTAGCCAAATGTTATCATTGCCATAACCTGTATTCCTCTGTATCACTTGCTGTGGGGTCAGATGGGAGAAGTCCTGTGTTATGACATTAAAGTCCTTCCCTGCTTCCGGGGGCGGTGCCTGTGTGATCTGATTCTCCTCAAGGGGGTCGTAGATGTTAATCTGTATGCCTACCAGGGGGTCTTTATCTGTCGCGTCAATTCCCAGTAGGAAGAAGATGCGGTCCTGTCCTTCCGAGCTGCTGATGATTCTATCTAATGACAGGGTGAGGGGGTTGGAACATTTACCAAAGTCTTTCTGAAAACCTATCTTTCCCCACCATGTTTTCCTACTTTGGTCGTGATAACTCATAGTAGGTTTCCATGCTCCTGTGAATTTGGTTACCATGCCCCAGCTACTACAAGACTTTGCTGTGCCCCTTCCGTGGAAACCCTTTCTCTCACAGTCCTGCACTATTATGGGCTCCGCACAGAGATATACGTCAAGGCCACTCCATCTTAACGGGTTCCCTTCACACCCAATTACCTCACATAAGTCAAAGGTGAAGGACGTGGTACTGTTTCTGGGGTAGTTAAGTATCCAGTACGCGTTGCACGCTCTCTCATGATTGTGGGTGCTTGCAGGGGATCTCTTCTCTCTACTCAGTTCTGGGTTGCGTGGCGTGAATTGTTTAGCTAGTAGGATGGCGTCGTGTTTGAGTCTATCTATCTTTATGCGTTCTTTCCAGGCGAATCCTCCTAATATAAGTAGCACCAACAGACCGCAGGCTACTGCTATTATGGCTGTTGTTTTTGTTCCAAAACCCATCTCCTTTAGGGTTCGAGGTTGACACCTCCTTGTTTCGGCCGGATTGGCATCGGGGTCGCCGAAGCAGCGTCTAAGTGCTCTCGGTACTTCTCTCGACATTCTGTAAGTCTGCTCTGACCTCCGTCAGGGACCTAGTCGGGGCGTTAGCTGGGACGCAATGTGTTAAGTGGTGCCAAGGTGCTCCTGATTTACCTTTGACCTGGACCGAGTGTGTCGTAATTTCCTTCACCTCGTACGGTCCAGTCCACCTAGGCTGAGTCCACTTTCTTTTGTGAACTTTGACCCTGACCCAGTCGCCAATTTTGACCTTACTCTGTTGTTCTTCCTCCGCTGGTGTCGCATGGGCCCTGGACACCTGCAGGGAGAGAGCTTTGGTAAGGGATGTTAGCTTTTCCATGTAGTCACTCATTTCGATCATTTGGACATCCAGAGGCGGCACGTGACCTCCGTCTCTGGGTGGCCCTGGCATTGGTCTTCCCGTCAGTATTTCATGAGGGGTCAAATGCGTTTTGGCACCTGGTGATGTTCTCATGGACATCAGAGCTAAAGGTAATGCCTGAACCCATGTCAACTTGGTTCCCTCACAGGCCTTAGCTATCTTCCCTTTGATTGTTTGATTTGCTCTTTCTACCAGACCTTGAGATTGAGGATGATACACCGAACCATACTTATGGGAAATCCCAAGTGAGGTCTCAACTTCTGCCAGCAGTTTGCTGTTGAAATGTGCTCCATTGTCTGATCTGATTACTCTGGGCATTCCGTACCTGGGTATGAGTTCATTTCTCAACCACTTTACCACGGAAAGCGAGTCTTCTTTTCTGGTCGGGATTGCCTCCACCCACTTAGAGAACCTGTCTACCATTACCAACAGATATCTCTTTCCTGCGACTACATTATCTGGTCCCATGTCTGTGTAGTCTATCATGATTTCTTGGAAGCATGCTGAGGGAACAGGGTAGGATCCCATGGGGGACTGGAACGGCTTTTTTATGTTATGGTTTCCACATACTGTGCATTCATCACAATATAAATTTACCATACTCTCCATATGTGGATGCCACCAGAGGTGATTGATATTTGTCAATGTTCTCTTTTTTCCTTCATGTGTGAGGCCATGTGCATCTTTTAGCAGAAGGGGCACGAGTTGGGCAGGAGCCACTATTCGGCCATCATGGCTTCTCCATAGTCCCTCTTTAGAGGTGGAGTCTCTAGTTGCCCCCTTTCTTTTCCATGACGACCACTCATAAGGTCCTGCTTTAACTTGTATTTCCACTAACTCGTTCTCAGTTAGTTCAGTCTGTTGTGGTAGTTCTGGTCTGCATATCATCTGTCTTGGCATATAGCCTCCTATGGCTTTGGCTGCAGCGTCTGCTGCGTCATTTCCTTTACTGACATTGTCGTTGGTATTTTTGTCATGTCCTTTACATTTCATCACGGCTACTTTTCTGGGCAGCTGTACTGCGTCTAGTAGCTGTTCCATCTGAGCTCTGTGTTTGATTGGTTGGTCACTTGAGGTGATAAAATGTCGTCTGACCCATGCAGGGCCGTCAATATGTACTGCTCCATGTGCATACGCAGAGTCTGTGTAAATATTGGCTGTCTTCCCTGTGGCCAGAGTCAGTGCTTGAGTCAGGGCGATTACTTCTGCAACCTGTGCTGATGCTGGTTGTGGTAATACACCTTCTTTCCTGATCTCATATTCACCTTCTTCAGTCTGCTCTACCACTGCATATGATGCTTTGTTCCCTTCCTGTGTCCTATAGCAACAGCCGTCACTGAATAGGGTCATGTCTGGGTCTGTTAAGGGGGTGTTATGCAGGTCTACCCTTAGCTTGTTCTCTTTTACTGCGTGTTCTTCACACATGTGGGGGACCATTCGTGACTCTGTCTGCCATGTTGTTTAGTCCTGTCTCATAGGTTACATTAGAGGCCATACAGGTGTTATGGAGCTTGGTCTTTCTAGCTGAGCTGAATGTAAATTCTTTGCTCAGCAAAAATGCTGCCACACCATGTGCTGTATGTATCACTACTTCATGTCCCATAGTTATATGTGCGGTTTTGTCTAGTGCCTTGGCTACTGATGCCACATACCTTCCGCATGTGGTTTGTCCTGTTTCTACTACATCTAGTTTAGATGAGTGGTACAATAATACACACCTGTCCCCTCTTTGTTTCTGATACAGGATGGCATTGACAAAGCCATTCCTTTCAGAAACATCAAGGTGAAAGGGAGAGCCATAATCAGGGCTCCTGAGGGCCGCAGATTGGGACAAAATCTGTTTAACGGTCGAAAGAGGCCTCTGAGGCCTCTGATGTCCAATCCAAGGTGGCTGTCATGTTTCTTGGACCTGCAATGCGCACTATGTCCCTTAGGGGGGCTGTCACTCCTGTGTAGTCTGGTACATGTGAACGGCTGTAACCAGTTAGGCCGAGAAATGAGAGCATTTCTGAGACTGTCTGTGGCTTGGTGTGGTGTAGGATGCTTTCTCTTTGGCTGTTAGTTATAGTGAGTCCTTCTGCTGAAATCTGCCTGCCTAGAAAGGTAACCTGTCGTCTGCAGCACTGCACTTTTTCTCTTTTGACTTTATAGCCCTTATCTGATAGGAGGGTCAAGAGCGCCAGGGTCATGTCCAGACACAGCTCAGCTGTTTCTGCCGCTAGCAGTAGGTCATCAACATACTGAATTAGCACAACACCTGCTGGGACCGTTAGATCAGACAAATGTTCCTTCAGTGCTTTGTTGAACAGACCGGGGGAGTCCCTGTATCCTTGTGGTAACACAGAGTAGGTGTAGCGTTTACCATCATGTGTAAATGCAAAATAGGGTTGGCTTTCAACCGCCAGAGGTATAGAAAAGAATGCATTCGCCAAGTCTATGACAGTGAAGTATGTCATAGTGGGTCGCAAATTAGTCAGAGTCAGATGTGGGTCTGGCACGGGGAATGGGTCAGGTATCGTGGCGTCATTAATTGGTTTTAAGTCCTGCACCATTCGCCATCCTTTTCCTTGTGCTTTCGGGACTGGTAGAATGGGGGTGTTATAGGCTGACTGACATTGGTAAATTACACCAGCTCTCATCAGTCCATCTATGGTGGGCTGGATGCCTTGTATTTTCTCAGGGCTTAGTTTGTATTGGGACCTCCAAACCGGCCGGATGGGGTCTCTCAATCGTACCACTACTGGTGGCGCGTCAATGTGGCCAACATCAAAAGCTGAGGTGGTCCACAATCTGTCGGGTACCTGAGACAACATGGTGGGGGCTGAGGGTGATCTGTACAGGGGAGACCATGGTGTCTAGGAACAGGAATATGCTCAGGCAGAGTACTCTCGATTGTGTTTATACTGAATCGATACATTGCTTCATCTGAGGCTTTCATTACCATGGGATCCGTAGTGGGTTCCCACGTCAGGTTGAGAGCGCGTTTAATCATTGGGCCTAACCCTCTTGACTCATATCCATGTCCTACTGCCAGTGTGACATGGGGGTTGGACGAGTCTTGTAGTTTATAACATTCCATCAGCCATGGAGTCAGCTGGACTCCTGCTGCCACACCCTCCTTGCCACAATATATATACTCGCAAGTTAGTGTGGGGCGAAGTGGACGCATGTTGTCATCCCAGTCGCTCTGATATATTTCATTATCATTATTTGTGACACTCATGGTACAGTGGACATGGTCCAGTGGGGTCATGTACGGGTGCAGTGAATACATTTTATGTTTGTTTTCCATAAAATATTTCTGAATGGCGGGCGTGTCGGGGCCTGTTCTGCAAAGTCGCAGCCAATACACTTCCTGAGTTATTGACGAAGGTCCTCCATCTTTTACAAATAATATTCTTATTGGTTCAGCTGGCGTGCTTTCAGGTACACAAGGAAATGCTGCACCCTTCTGTAGTCAAATATATGCATACTTGCAACTTTTGTAACAAGTCTCGGCCCAGTAGGTTGGCAGGGCAGCTTGGGGCCAGCAGAAAGGAATGTTGCAGGCTCCTATCTCCAGGCTACTGATAGAGGAACAGAGAAACGTTGCATCTGTGTCTGGCCTGACACCCCTACAACTGCGATGGCCTTGTTTGAGGGAGGAAATGATTGTTGTACACTAGAAAACGTGGCTCCTGAGTCGGCTAACATAATTATGTTTTGTCCATTTATGGTTAAGGTGACCAGTGGTTCATTAGTGAAAATCTCTTCCTCGTGTTGCAGTGGGCATCTTCAGTACTGTCCCTGCCATCCCTGTAATGGGTTTGGCGGGTTGGCTTGTGAGGGAGGATATTGGTCATGCGGATATGGGAGCGGATGTAGCTGCTGCTGTTGCTGCTGCAAGGAGGGGGGCTGTTGTTGGGAATTTTGCTGCTGAGCTGGCTGCAAGGAGGGGGGCTGTTGTTAGGAATTTTGCTGCTGAGCTGGCTGCAAGAAGGGGGGCTGTTGTTGTTGTACAGGGGCTTCCTGGGGTCCGTTGTAACCTCCAGGTCCTCCATAACTTCTTCCTCTGTATCTTCCTCCTCCTCCTCTTCCTCTGCCACCTCTTCCATAATAGTTACTTTTTGGCCTCTTACAGTTCTTGGCAAAATGCCCTGGCTCATCACAGTTGTAGCAATAGTACGGGCCTATTGTCCTGTCTCCTCTACCAGGTACATAGTTGGAGTCGTTATGGTGTCGTGTGTCATCAGTCTGTCCGTACCATCCGTTATTCAACGGCTGGGGATTCGTCTGTGGGGACCATGTGGGTTGGGGAGGGCAGGAAGGAGGAAGGGGGGCTAATTGTTGTTGTACTGCCTGCATGACTGGAGCTATTTTTGGATCCTCCTGCATGGATCCCAGCACACTTGCTAACTGTTCTTGTGTGGCTACCAGCTGCTTCTGGACTTTGTCATCTTTAGCTATTTTGGAATTATCTGCCGCGATTTTCTTTTCATTCTGAATCTGCAGTCTCAGTAGCTCTAACTTTAGAGTTTCTGCATTAGTAGGCTCTAGGACCTCTGGAGCTACGTTTTCTAGGAAGTGCATTACATTATCAGTCCACACTTCCTGGGACAAATTTTTTAGTCCCACTACATTCTTTAGCTGAACCTGCACGGTGTCTGGCAGTCCCTTAATGACCATGGCCCGATAAATTTTTCTGGTTGGGGGTGTTTGTGTATGTTCCTCTCCAAATGCCTTTCTCCATATAGCTTCACTCCTTGCCATAAACGCAACTGGGGACTCTTTTGTGTTCCAGGAAAAATCCTCGACTGCGGTAGCTGTGTGTTTACTGGGGTATTTTCCTCGTAATGCTCCGTAGAGTGCTTCTTGGAATTTATTCTGACTTATGTTATGCGGGTGTTTCTCTGTAACCCTATCTTCTCCCAAATTGTTTGTGCGGCTGCTGCACCACATCCTGCCAGAAAGCGGCGAAAGTCGCCTAGAGCCAAGTCTGTTCCAGTAGTGGCCACCTTAAGTGCTGCGATCCACTCATCAGCCCCGTTCATCAGGGGGTAATGTTGTCAGTACTGCTGTTGTGTCTGGTGAGTATGGAACATAATCCATGACCCCAGCGGCATGCCCGGGGCTTGCACCAATGGAATTGTGTGACAGGTGAAAGGTCAGGTAAAATGGGGTCCCTGTAGACAGGTGCGCCCTGTGAGCGTCTTCTTTCATACTGATGACCTGATCTGGTTCTGAGGGGGGAGGTGTCAGTGGGAGGGGAGAGTTCAAGTCTGCCGCACACATTGTAGCTGGCGGTATTACCTAGTGGTGAGTCATCTGCTCTAGACCGGTCCTCATGCTCTTCTGGCTCACTGTCTCCCTCTGCTGACCTAGTTTAGTCACTGTTGCTGTTTACGTCACTATCTGATTTCTGCTGACTGTCTATCTTTTCTCTGGTTTTTCTCTCTTTTTCCTGTCTATCAAGTTTCTCTATCATTCTGCTCAGCATCTCTTTTGTACGGCTTTTCAGATCGAGCTCCTCTCCTGAGCTGTATCTCCTCTGGAGTCGTTCTCTGCTACTCTTGGCCAGCTGTTCTCTCTCAACCTCTGCTGTTGTTGGTGTGCTAGTGTGCTGTGAGATTGGGTGGCTTGTGCCTGTTTGAAGGGAGGCTTCCTGTTCACGCTCCTCTTGTGCCTGTTGGTTGCTTAGTGTTTTTGCTGTACGTGTAGTCATGTCCTCCAGTCCTTCTGTTGTCCCTGACAAGTTGCTTAGTCTCTCTTTGTCATCTGTGGTTCTGGGTTTGAAGTCTGCATTCACCTGTCCCTGCACTGCATTAAGTGTTACGATGCCTGAGATGGAGGCCTTTAGTCCTCCATCTGCCACTTCTATTACCGGCATCTGCATGAATGGGTTGCTTGAATGATATGAGGGAGGCGCTGTTGGGCCTGCTCTGTCTATTTTCGGATCAGTGGCTCTTAGGTGTGGGTATAGACTGCTGTCCTGCTGCTGAGCTTTCTCTACCCTGTCGTCTCTCATTGATTTTATTTTACGTTCCAGTTCCTCGAGGGCCCATAGTTTGACCTGCTCCTCTTCTTCAGCCTCTGTTATTTCTACTCTAGCCTTTCTACGGGTTGAAATTGTACTCACACCCTTTTTTATCTTGTTATATCTGTCTTTTGCATTTTCTACATCCTTGTCTATGCTTTTCCTCATGCTTTCTCTTTCTTCCTCATTGGGGAGAGAATTGTTTGGTCTTAACCATCCCCTTTGTATCCAACTTCCTTCTACTCGTTTGAATACTTTGCTTACTTCCGCCCAGTTCAGGCCTGCTCTGTCCTTTACTCGTTCTTTCAACCAATCTCGCACTGTCATCTCCACTTTGGGTGGGCTCGTCATTATGTGTTGTTGTTGTTGTGTTCTTTTTATTTTTATCTGGGTGCTTACAATTGACCGTTTGCTGTTAGTATTGTCTAAATACGTATTTATTAAAAAACTATGTTTCGGAAAGGAAGATGATGGTCACACACTATCAATTAATAATTATCTTCAAAAAGAATTCTTCAGTCACTGTTCTGCTTCGTTCCGCTCTCTCTCTCTGCTCTGCTCTGAGACAAGATTCAAGATTCAAGATTCAAGATGTTTTATTTGTCACATACACACACAGGGTGTGCAGTGAAATGAAAGTGGCAATGCTCAGCAGGAATGTGCAAGGGCAACAAGTACACACTATTTACAAATAAAAAACAACACAATATTTACAGTAAGTGTGTGTGTGTGTGTGTGTGTGTGTGCCTAAGAGGGGCAGTTGTGTGGGTCTATGTGGGGGTCCTGGTGAGGTCGGAGTTCACAATCCTGATGGCCTGAGGAAAGAAACTCCGTCTCAGTCTCTCTGTTCTTGCAGCGTGACTACGGAGGCGCCTGCCTGACCGCAGCAGCTGAAACAGTCTGTTGTTGGGGTGGTGAGGATCCTTCATGATCCTGCCGGCTCTGGTTCTGCACCTCCTGGTGTACAAGTCCTGCAGGGTGGGGAGTGTAGTTCCAATAGTGCGCTCAGCCGAACGCACTACTCTCTGCAGAGCCTTCCTGTCCTGAGCGGAGCAGTTGCCAAACCAGGCTGTGATGCTTCCTGTCAGGACGCCCTCTACAGCTCCAGAGTAGAAGGACTGAAGGATCCTCTGGGAAACTTTAAATTTCCTCAGCTGCCTGAGGTGGTAGAGGCGCTGCCTTGCCTTTCTCACCAGAGTGTCTGTGTTTGTTGACCATGTCAGATCCTCGGTGATGTGGACTCCCAGGTATTTATACCCGCTCACCCTCTCCACAGTAGTCCCGTTAATCCCCAGTGGTGAGTACGTCCTCTGTTGTTGTACCCTCCTAAAGTCCACAATCAGCTCCTTAGTTTTGGTGACATTCATGATGAGGCTGTTGTCCTGGCACCAGAGTGACAGATCAGCAACTTCCTCCAGGTAGGCCTTCTCGTCGTTGTCGGAGATCAGGCCCACCACCACTGTGTCATCCGCAAACTTGATGATGGTGTTGAGCTGAACCTGGCCACACAGTCATGTGTGTACAGGGAGTACAGTAGGGGCTGAGGACGCAACCCTGGGGATCCTGTGTTCAGGGTGAGGATTTGGAGGTGTGTCTGCCCACCCTGACCACCTGTGGCCTGGCGGTCAGGAAGTCCAGGATCCAAGCACACAGGGGTGTTCAGTCCCAGCTCAATCAGCTTGCCGGCCAGTCTGGAGGGGACTATGGTGTTGAAAGCTGAACTATAATCAATGAACAGCAGTCTCACATAGCCCCCCCTCTGGCTGTCCAGATGAGAGAGTGTGGTGTGCAGTACCTGGGAGACAGCATCATCCGTGGATCTGTTTGGGCGATAAGCAAACTGCAGCGGGTCCATGGAGGAAGGAGGAAGGCGCAGATGTAGTCCTTTATCAGCCTCTCAAAGCATTTCATGACCACCGAGGTGAGGGCCACCGGTCGGTAGTCATTCATACATGCTGGAGAAGCATTCTTGGGCACAGGGACAATAGTGGATCTCTTGAAGCAGGCGGGACCACGGACTCAGCCAGGAGAGGTTGAATATTGTGGTGAACACTGGAGCTAGCTGGTTAGCACAGGTCTTCAGTACTCGCCCAGATATGCCATCTGGACCTGCAGCTTTCCTGGTGTTCACCCTCAACAGAGCCCTCCTCACACTGTGCTCGGTCACAGAGAGTGTGTTCATCCCAGCAGTAGAACTCACCTCGGCTACGCTAACGGTGTTGTTGTTAGCGGAGCTAGCGCTGTTGTTGCTAGCCTCAAACCGTGCATAAAATGAGTTCAGCTCGTCCGCTAGGGATGCGTCGGCACTCACCATTGGGGCGGGTCTGCTCTGGTAGTTTGTGATAGTCCGTAGCCCCTGCCATAGGCGCCTGGTGTCGCGCTGCTCCATCTGTGATTCCACTCTGTCTCGGTACCTCCTTTTGGCGTCCTTCACCGCCCTCCTCAGTCCATAGACCGCTGCCTTGTACTCGTCCATGTTGCCGGATACAAGACCGGAGTTATAGGCAGCAGTACGGGCGTTCACAGCTTCACGGATGGATCTATCAACCCACGGCTTTTGGTTAGAAAGTCCCTAACTTTTACCGTGGGGACGATGGTGTCCGTTAAGCGTTGCTATGAGGCTCATTGCTACTTCCGCAAACTCGCTGGCGTCACTGGAACTGGATTGGACCATGTCCCAGTCGTCGATACCCAGAGCGTCCTGTAGGTCAGCCTCTGTTTGGTCAGACCACCGCATTCGTTCCTCGTCACTACCGCTTCCCGCGCTATCCTTTGCTTATACTCCGTATGCAGAAAAATGTCTGCATGGTCTGATCTGCCGAACTGAGGGAGAGAGTCAGTCTTTTAGCCTCTCTTGAATGGCGTATAGCAGTGGTCCAACGTTCTTTCCTCTGGTAGCACACGTAATGTGCTGGTGAAAGTTCGGCATGACTTTTTTTAGGTTTGCCTTGTTAAAGTCCCCAGCCACCACCACAGCCGCGTCGGGATACTTGTTCTGATGACGACATAACACATCATGTAGGTCCGATAGTGCTACGTCGGTGTCCGCTTGTGGTGGTATGTAGACGGCTGTGGTGATGACCGAGCTGAACTCCGGGAAGGTAGAATGGACGGCATGAGATCGTCAGATGTTCCAGGTTCGAGCAGGAACGAGAAAGAGTCTTAATGTTCTTGGGGTCACACCACATGTTGTTTGTCATGAAGCAAACCCCTCCACCCTTAGATTTACCAGACTCTTCCGTTCTGTCTGCACGGAAAACAGAGAAGGACTCGGTTGGGCATATGACTCGATCCCGCACCAGCGGGGTCAGCCAAGTTTCCGTCAGACAAAAGATGTTACAATCCCGCATGTCCCGTTGGAATCTGATCCTTGCCCTAAAATCATCCATCTTATTTTCCAGAGACTGGACGTTAGCAAGAAGGATGCTGGGCAAAGGTGGACGGTGGGCTTGAACTCTCAGTCTGTTCCGAATTCCGCTCCGTTTCCCTCGACGCGCGCAGCGAAGTGGGTAGGGGAGGGGCTGCTCTGTCTGTGAATGCGCGTGCCCTCAGCGGAGCCCCCAGCGCCAACAGCTGACTGTCACTCGCAGTGTTTACGTTTCTGCTTCTGTATTTTTCAGTGTTAAGCGGAGTTACCTCTTTGTTTCTCAGTATCCTCCTCAATCTCAAACTCGTAACTGCTTTTAAACATAGTGCATAATCGCCATACAATGTGTTCTTTACTCGGCAGCCTGCCTTTCAGAACAATAAATCCTCATTTATCACTCGTGCAATTCAACAGACTAGAGCTTGCGTTGACACCGTGAGGTTTCGACTCTGCTCTGTTGATTCCACTTTGACAACATGTATTCACCACCGGTATTCAACATTCATTCACAGTTTTATGCATACACATGTGTTTTTCTTCTCACTGCACTACTCACTCTCCCAATTCGTCTCTCACCTTATGGCTGGCCCTCACATATGTTAGAGGACTTTACCGGCATGTGTTTAATTCCCACGCTCACACCACTTGCGTCTCCAGCCCTCCAGCCTTAGCTGGCCTCACCTTTAGATGACTTAGACCTCTGGCCCGTTCGGGTCGACTCTCCAGCGTTATCCGGCCTCACTTATGCTAGAGGACTTCAAACTGCGGCCCGGTTCCTTTCGGGTCGACTCTCCAGCGTTACCCGCCGGCCTCACTTATGCTAGAGGACTTCAAACTGCGCGGCCCCGGTTCCTTTCGGGGTCGACTCTCCAGCGTTACTCGCCGGCCTCACTTCTGTTAGAGGACTTCAAACTGCGCGGCCCCGGTTCCTTTCGGGGTCGACTCTCCAGCGTTACTCGCCGGCCTCACTTCTGTTAGAGGACTTCAAACTGCGCGGCCCCGGTTCCTTTCGGGGTCGACTCTCCAGCTACTCGGCCTCACTTCTGTTAGAGGACTTCAAACTGCGCGGCCCCGGTTCCTTTCGGGGTCGACTCTCCAGCGTTACTCGCCGGCCTCACTTCTGTTAGAGGACTTCAGTGTCACACTGTATCGTGATTTCCCTTTTTACACTTTATTTTTTAATTTTAAATCAAGTCAAAAAATTCTGCAGTTTCAATACTCACTTCCAATACTCCTGATCAAATTTAGAGTATTCAATCTGACTGATTTGAAAATAAACAGGTTCAGTTTTTACCTTTTGTTGACACCGGTGTTTGATCAGTTTCTTGGAGTGGGCCTTGAAAGCAGTGGTCCGTCCGGGTGTCTCAGGTGCTGTCCTCCTCAGGTCTCTGGACCGGGTTTCACAACCATCGCTCTGCTACCATTTGTTGGAGTTGGACAGCGTCACACCACCTGGACGGTACTCACTGTAAGAAATACGGTAGACTTTTACTTTAACTCTATAAAGCGTTTATTCAAAATCAAGATACAAAATAGACAATCATGTACATGGACCCAACACCAGACCTGTCACCAATGGCTTCAGCGCTGGAGAAAGGATGCTGAGCAGAGCGCGCGCGGCCATTGAAATAAGCAACAGGAATAGCTCTGATTTGCCAGGAGAAAAGGGGGTGGTGTTTTCTCATTGGTTCTCGTTCCTCTGCTTCCGCCGTTGTCGCTCCTTCATTGGTTCTTGTGGCCCGTCAAAGATTGCATAGGTTTCGTGAGAAGTGGTGAGAAAGGAAGAGAGCTGTGTTACTTTGTCTCTTTCTTTGAACCTGCCTTTCGCTTCTCACGCGGAGCCTTATCAGTGCAGTAAAGAAACTGATATTTCAAGAAGGTCGTTAAACAAAGGCCCTTTCACGTGTGACAGTGTGTGAAGCGGTCAGTGAGGGGGCATGGATGATTCCTGAGAATAATGGCCCCATCTGGACCTTCCCTTATCTATCTGCCGGTGAGATTAAGGTCTATAGTTGCTCTTTCTGAACTTCGAATATAATGAGTTCTTTGTATGTGACCATTTCTAAACAATGCGTGATGCGGGGAAAAAGGGGGGGTGCATAAGACTTCCTTCGGGTGTCACTGTTATCGTTATTAGATCAGTCAGGCGCAAGTGTGCCCTGCTGAAGTTTTCGACTCTCATTCAGTGTTTTTCCACCTTACACATAATCTATATGCACACAATATTTGAGACAAGCCAAGCAAAGGTATATATCCTCTACAATAGAAAAGAAAACATCTGTGAAACTACTGTAGTCACGGAAATCAATACCAACAGGACGGGCATAACAATGAAATGCATTGACGAGCTCGCCCCGGCGTCCTCACAGTCACGCCCTCTGAGCCCCGAGCCGCACGGTGACCTTTTAATCTGTTTATGCCTGCGCATAGATATTGGCGTTAACGTCCCCTCGCTTCAATGAAAAGTCCTCGCTAAGCCAACGGCTGTGCTCGGTGAACTGCGCACCTCGGAGGTGACTCGTACCGCGCTGGATTACCCTTACCTTAATTGATCGGTGCCGGCTTTGTATCTGGAGACTCTGGCCATCAACAAGGGCAGCGAGACGGCGTCCAGCCAGCGCTTCTCATACTTTGGCCCGTTGGCTGAGGGCGAAGGCGGCGACGGAGCCTGCGTGGGACACATGAACAATGACGATGAGCTTCCTGCTCCTTTTGATGGCGGATGCCACCATTTACATGATCAAAGAATGTGTTTCTTGACCCGGATTAATCAGTGGTTATATTAATGTAGCAGTCCGGAGACATCAAGGGTCAAATCTGCACCGTCAGCCATTATTGCCTCTTTAATGTGTTGACCGGCAACACGTGCCTCACACCTTTTTTTTAAAGATTCGTCAGGACGCCCTATAAAGCAAAGGGGTTATTGTTAATTCAATCAGGAGAGATGTTTTTTTTAGAGATTAACAATAATTTATTTACAATAGCATTTTGAAATAATGCAAAGTCTTTTTGGGGATTGGACTCTATCCTGAATTTGGATAAGCCAGGGGTAGAGATGCTGATATCTGCGCAGGCAGAATCCCCCCCATGGAGTCCAGACACTGGTGGTGGTGTAGAAGAAGAGTTTCAATAATGCCGATTGTAGGAGCCTGGGGTGGAGGAGGGGGGAGGAGCCTGGGGTGGAGGAGGGTCGCAACGACTTCGGCTGAAACGACAACTGACAGCAGCAGAGAAGAAAAGATTTTTACGTTTTTCCAACAACGCTGTTATTGGCTTACTGAACATCGCTGCCTCTAATTGGTTGGTTTATTCATCGTGCCCGCCCCCAATCAGCTGATGGAGTAATTGCTGCTTCTGAGACTGCTTATGAATGAACCAGCATGCAACGAATGGCTTCCTGTCTCAACTTTCGCTGATCTACATTTTATTTGTGTTGCTTGGAATGTTGGTAAAAAAACAATCAACACTATGTACAAGAGATATTATCTGATCTCACCATCTTGTGATGAAACACTCAAATACATAATTAATGCTACCGATCTTCTGCTTCTCACACTGCACACGGATAGCTTTCTGACCTCATGTATAGTTGTGCCAAAACACTTTCAAAGTACAATTTCTGTTTTTACGGTATATGGGATTGTTTTATTTTGTTATTGTTATCTGGCGACCATCTATGGAGACATATGGAGGTCTGGATCGTGGTCCATGCCTACTACCAACTAGGGCTGCAACAACGAATCGATAAAATCGATAAAAATCGATTATTAAAATAGTTGGCAACGAATTTCATTATCGATTCGTTGTGTCGCGCGATTATTACGGCGCTCAATAAGTCACGGAGTATAAACAAAGTAGAGTTGAGCGCAGAGCGGCGCAGGAGAAACAAGAGCGGAGCGGAGAGACTGAATGCTGCGTTGTGAGAGCCAATCAGCGCTGAGCTGCTCCTCTGTTGATGAATCTAATTGGCTGCTGCTGCTCACGTGGCGCTGGATGCGGAAGTCATTCACGTCGTCGGAGACATTCACGGAGCGAAGTGCGCCTCCGGGTGACGTTATGAACCCAGACACCAGGGCGCTACATGTCACGACGTGTGTGGCATTTCCACAAGAGTATAACGTAGAAAACGTGGTTATTTATTCCGTGGCGGATAGCGGAAAATATGTTTCCATGGAGAAAGGCAACGGAGATAAGCCACGACTCGCTGTGAGCGCTGCGCGTGCAGACAACATTTAACGGAGCGGAGCAGCGCGTGCGCTCTGATCGCTCTTTTAATGAAGTATCGATACTAAAAATATGCTAAATCACATCGTTTTTAACGTACGGGTACTTTGTTAGTATCGCTGCAGATGTAGCGGACTAACATTCAAGCTAACCCAACTTCCCAAACGCTGTCGACATCTGAACGCTGATTGGCCGAGACGCGACACGTCCATCAAAGATGTTATATTGTGAAGTAGAGCACCACTTCACATTTTTCCCGCGTCTCACTGCAATCTCAACGGCAGCGGGCCAGGTGAAAAAAAATAATAAATCGGAACGCGTCTCTGATATTGTTCAGGGGGCGGGGCCACATGGGGACCACTGCTCAGGAGAGGAAAGCTGTCAGTCTGTTTGTGACGGTTCATCCACATGCTGACCAGTGAACAGGTTCATCACCATGGTGACCAGTGGGTCTCCAGGACCTTTCCATGACTTTAAACCAAATTTCCATGATTAAACATTTTGTGAAAACTCTGTCTATACATGACAAAGTGAGAAGATGTAGTATTTAAACTAACAATGAGAATTCCAAAGCATACCGTATATATACCGTGTAAATAAAAATTTGAATAAAACAAATTTGCATTACTTTTCCAAATATTTTGGGATTTTATTTTTTTCAATTACTTTTCTAGGCCTGCTAATAGCCATTTAAAAATTCCATGACTTTTCCAGGTTTTCCATGACCGTACGGACCCTGTTTTGAATAAAGGGTTGAAAATTAATTTTTTGTTGTTTTTTTATCCGATTAATCGATTAATCGATAGAATAATCAACCGATTAATCGATTATCAAAATAATCGTTAGTTGCAGCCCTACTACCAACTATTCATACACTCTGTCATACTCATTGATTGTGTTGTTACTGTGTTTTAATTTGTGTGTAATGTGTCCTTCTGTACACATGGCATCTATTGCATCTGTCCATCCTGGAGAGGAATCCTCCTCTGTTGCTCTCCTCAAGGTTTCTTCCTTTTTTTCCCGTTAAGGGTTGTTTGGGAGTTTTTCCTGATCCGATGTGAGGTTTTGGGACAGGGATGTCTATGTGTACAGATTGTAAAGCACTCTGAGACAAATTTGTAATTTGTGAAAATTGGCTGTACAAATAAACTGAATTGAATTTAATCGTGCATCTTTGGTCCAACACAATTATTCTACTGTTATTTTTGGTTTAATTCAAAAAAATGTTGTCACATCCAATCATTGATTTGCTTGCTGCACTAACTCAGTCGTCACACCGTTAAATATTGTCACAGAAATGTTTTTGCCATAATTACAAAATACCAATGCTGTTTCAATGTGATTGCAAAAATATACTTGTTTGTCAAATGTTTTCTGCTAAATTTCCAAATTATTCACCACGTCTCCTCCAGAAAGTTTTGAGGAATAACAAAATGTATTTTTTGGGCAAATCAATTATTATTTGGGCAAATCAATTATACGGTACATATGATGCCAAGAAGACAGCTTTGAAGCAGACTGAACAGCTCAACATGTGTTTTTTCAACATGTGTTGATACAAATTTCTAAAATGTGTACAACTATAAGATCAACATCGAATCATATTACATGTTTGCAGCCCGAGACAACACGTACAAAGTGACTTCATTCACTCCACGATGTCCTCGTGTAGGTAACAGTCAATATTAATGTGCAGAACGTTACATACGGCTCCTTTAAGCTCTTTAATTGTATACACAAAGAGAACGGGTCGAATGTGTGAGTATTCATGGTCCGAAGCAGTTCCCAAATGTGTTCGCAGAGTAACAAGAAATATGACAAGTATTGTTTCCAAATTCCCATAATGGTGCATAAAACATAGATTTGTGCGTTTGTGAACGAGGCCCGATGTCTCTGTACGTCTTGCAGTGTTGTTAATGGCATGGTCGGGAGAGAAAGAAGACACTGCTTTTCTAAATTGATGGATCACATTAATCTTGGCAGCAGTTTGTCTCCGTGAGCTGTTAATGGGTTTTTGGGGAAAACAGCGGCGGGTTTCAGCTTCTGGCTGTGGTAAACAGACAGGTGCTTTAGAAAAAGCTCAAATTGCAGCCTAAATGTTTCTGGCTTATAGCGAGAACAAATGTGCTAATGCGCCACGGTTATGGGTACTTCCTGATGGCGGCGGGCAAGACTTCAGAATGCACTTTACATCATTACGCCATCACCGTAATGGCCAACACTTCATCAGCAGTCTCCTGCTCATATTACATTTTAAAAAGGCCACTCTGTGCTTGTAAACAGTGTCTCACGCTCAACTTTTCGGTGCTAAAGTTTTCTTTTTGACAAAAGCTTAAAGCCTTCATAAAACAGAAATAAATTAATGGTTCATGACTGTGTGAGAAAAGGCTTATGTCCTAAAGCAGTGGTCGCCAACCCGTCGATCGCGATCGACCGGTCGATCTCGGAGATGTTCCCTGTCGATCTCCAAAATAAAATGAAAATAAAATCAGAAACACATTGTTCCTCGTTCTCGAACATTTTCTGAAGTGTCTTCTGAAACGTTTTCTTCCTGACTGGAAGATCGACGTCAGAAAAGATCTCCGCCTGATTTTAATGAACGTCTGAAAACGGGTTCTCTGACAGCCGTGTTCTCAGCTGTGCGCCCCCAAAGAGGGGAGCGTAGGACTACAGGTGAGGCGCAGGGGAAATGCAGAAAGACCTTTATTCATAACTTTACATATTACACAAGTTCAAAGTTCAAGGATATACAACTACGTCATCAATAAATAAATGTTGTAATGCCTGTACCTTAGTGTAAATTTTTACGTTACGGCATTAACAAATTACACCTGCGCAACTGCCGAGATTCTTGGCGACTTGCCAGGTACTACCTCCGTGAGTTGGGCTTTTCTGCTGTTGTCCTTCAAAACAAAAGCTCACCATTGAGCTTTTTTTCTTGTCTGATGGAGCAATCTGGTTTACTTGAAAGTGATTACAATTGTATTTATTCTATTATTTGAAAAAGCACAGATGCAGGAGTCACAAATGGTGATTCTCATATACATTATTAGTATAATTATTTACATCTGAGGATGTCTGTAGAGCTGATGTGAACGTATTCACCAACGGGCTGACTTCAGAACCAGTCACAGATGAGAAAACTTTCATGAATACCAAATTTGCCCCGAAAAACTCGTCAGTGAAGTTGAGAAAATCACCAAATCAAAGACCAGGAGCCGGATTACTGACAGACAGCTGACAGACTGCCTCAGACTGTCTGTCTGTGATTATGAATTAACTACAAGCTCACAGACAGAGTTCAGTCACAGCCATCACACTGACTGGAGTCACATGACTTGATGGCATTATGATGAGAGCTGAACTTACATGAGTTGCACTGACTGATCATGTTGTCATTGTCGTGTTGTAATGTAAATAAATACAACATTTATATTGGTAGTTCATCCAGCTGCTCATTGCAAATGTGTTTTTTCTTGTTCATATTGTGTGCGGTGAACAAATATTGTACTTTTTATATTGCACTTAAATTCTGTGTTCCTGGTCTCATCAATTTGAAAGCTGGACCAAAGTGTTTTGATTTCATTCAATTAGAATTAGGCCAAATAAAAAGCCTCAAGTCATAAGTCCAGCCTGGACAGTCGTTTTCTAGGTATTATAGGTAGATCTTGCCGGTCATGAAGGCGGAGGTCAGGGATCTTGGGCTCAAAAAGGTTGGTGACCACTGCCCTAAAGCAATGAGTTAGCGTAGATGTTTTTCCTGGGAGTTTGTCCATATTCAGTTTTTAATCAGACATGTATTCAGGGTTTGTTAAATCACCAGAATGTAAGAGTGCATTATTTGAAGAACAGGAAGCCACCGTTTAGATCGGAGCATCGCTTTGATGAGATCTGTGAAGGGTTACGGTCGTCTAGAATATACACTTTTATTGATCCCCAAGGGGAAATTAGTTCTCTGCATTTAACCCATCCTTAGTTATTAAGGAGCAGTGGGCTGCGGTGAAGCGCCCGGGAAGCAACTGGGGGTTCAGTGCCTTGCTCAAGGACACTTCGACTTGCAACTAATGGGGAGAGCGGGGATCGAACCCACAACCCTGCGGTTGCAGGACGGCCCTCTTACCCCACTGAGCTATCGAGATGACTGAAGTTCTTTATATCTTGATATCATCTTAAAGGTGAAAGCAATCCGTCATTATCTGCACATGGCCGTATAAAGAGTTCTGGCTTGGTTTGAGGTATTTAGCAACGCAAGCAGAGCGCTGCCTTTCAATCGTTAGGCTTATATGCTGCTGGGGGACGTTTTAGGATACACTGAGCACCAGGCACGTGCACAGATAGAGCCCTAGTGGTGCTCAAGCACCAGCCCTTTTGCCCTGGATGAGAAAAGTGCCCTTTTTGCTGGAGACACATTTTTTACATTCATCAGTATTTAAGAATAAAAGTTACTCTCTCTGTCATCAACTCCCCACAATGTGTTTAGGAAACAGTTAAACATCCAGTAGACCTTAGGGACAGGTGTTATATGATCAAATGTGTTAGATCTTGTACACATAGAGCATACGGTACATATGATGCCAAGAAGACAGCTTTGAAGCAGACTGAACAGCTCTTTTATGTAGTTAGTTCAGAACTTCTATCAATTTTAGAAAAAGTGTATTAGAGCATATTTATACTTGAGCAATCTTTTCATCTCAAGCTATTTCACTACTACTTAGACAAAAGTGTGGCTTCACAGCACAGCGCAACATATTGTGTTTCAGAGGCCTCTATGAAAGTTGAATGAAACCCGCTCTGAGACTGATGGCAGTGCATCAAAAAGCATCCAATCTTAAGGTTCTGAAGCACAGCACGTTGCCAAAAGCTTTGATATCTGAACGTGTGCCACATTTAAATGCAAATCACAACGCACGTAATGAAGAACAGATGCATTATAACATATTATCTAATGAGGTACACGCTCAGGGATCAAATGAGTGAAGCTACAGCGGCATCGAACAGTGAATCCCTCCTGCAGATGAAGATTATTCAACAGCACAAAATCCCCAAACTCGTCCAAATCACGGCAAACTACTGATGTACCCCCCGTAGCATTATCCCAGGCAGGTGCGGTTGTCACAAAAGAACCAAATCACCTGCCTTCCTCCAGAGTTTAAAACGGCTGAACATTTAAAACGGCTTCGGGGAGGAACAGTGACAAGCGGAAAACTGCCTACGTTTGCAAAATGAGTCACACGTCTCTGCTGGAGTACAACACGTCGCATGCAGAACCCCGTTAGCTCCTGGCCAGTAATTACTATATTTTCTGAAGAAATTATTACCCGTTGTTCCATTTTTGTTAAAGCGGAACGAAATGTCTCAGTTAAGCTTCAGGTGGAGTCGGTGAGGTGGCAGGAAATAGAAAACTATCCGTGGATCAGTGTGACTCAAGCCACATGCTGCTCTTCACATGGTTCAAACGCTTATCCATCAATACTGATACTTCAGTGGGGGGCCGTAATTATTTCTGAGCATGTCAATGAATCAAGGAGGTAAATTGTCAAGGGTGCAATGGAGGAGTAAAATCATGTCGGCCATTTTGATGTTGAGACGAAGCTCAGTGAATCCGAATCACCTACAGACGAGGAAGACGCCAACGACATCAACCGTGACGTTCTCTCGCTTTGTTACAACAACCAGTCACAGTAGAAATCTGAGGACGAACGCGTGTAGTTGTGCTAGTGCAGGGGTGGCCAACACGCGGCTCGCAAGCCTCATGCGGCTCTTTAACTAGTTTCATGCGGCTCTTCAGGAGCTGTCACATGACATGCGTCAAAAATGCTTGGCTGGCGCTGTCATTCACTCCCCCTACAGCTAGATGGCACACTGACCATGTAAGCCTGGTTGAGTGACGTCAAACGAGCGACGAGAGAATCTTTGGTGTGCCATCATTTGTGTTGTAAACAATTTCCGTCAAGTTACCTCTTGAAATGGCAGGGAAAAAAAGCACAGCCAAACGAAAATATGAAGAAGAACACAGGACGTTTTTGCCAGAGTGGGAGAGTTTATATTTTTGTTAAACGAATGGCAAGCCGATCTGCCTTATATGTCACGCAGCATTAGCGCATTTCAAAGCTTCAAATCTTCAGCTACTTCAGCTCACTCCACCCTAACATCGAACAGGAATTTCCAAAAGGGACGGAACTTCGCAAGAACAAGTTGGTCGCTTTGAAAAGCCAGGCAGAAAAGCAGGTACAGTTTTTCATCATGTTGGTGTGTGACATTTACAATAAATCTGGCTGATCAGAGGTGTGTGTGTGTGTGTGTGTGTGTGTGTGTGTGCGCACACATATGTGTATGATGTGGCTCTTTGCGGTAACACAGTAAAAAATGTGGCTCTTAGTCTCTGACTGGTTGGCCACCCCTGTGCTAGTGGCTCTGTGAGGCTGTACTTTGACAAAGCGCCACTTTAAAGGTAAATGCTAACGTCAGCCGGCTAACGTCAGCCGGCAAACGTCGCTCGCACTGCTTAATCTACCATGCCTGTTTTTTTACACGAGGTACAATCTTTACCGTGGATAACATTTTGGGGTTTTGGGGTCAGCCGGCTAACGTCAACAGACTGACGTCAGCCTCCCTAACGTCAACCGACTTACGTCAGCCGGCTAAATTTAACCGGCTAAAGTTAACCGGCTAACGCCAACCGGTAAACAACAGCCGGCTAACGTTGCTCGCAATGCTAATGCAACCATGCTTGTTTATCCCACGAGGGACAATGTTTACCGTGGTCAACATTATTGGGGTTTTGCACATTCGCATGCTGATTGACACTAAACACAACTGAGGTTGGTTTCAAGATAATGATGTGTTGGTCAAAAAAACAAAAAACTGAACAAAGATTTTTTTTTACATTTTTAAATGACTGTGAACTTTGTGATGGAGCTGGACATAAAGTTACGGTATAGCCAAAGCCTTACTCATCATACGCTGCTGAGTGGAACATGAATGTGTGTACAAGCTTTCATAAAAATCAGTGCCAGATGTCACTAAAAACCACAGATGTAAAAAAAATCGTATCTGGCAAAAAATTATTATCTGGCAAACATGATCGGTGCCATCTGGGAGAAGTTTTGATGGACAAGTGGAAACATTTTAACTCGTTGATACTTGAGGGAAAAGTTAGGGAATCACCACATTCACCAACATTGGTTGCCCAAACCAAAATGTCATATTGCCCCTCAAGCTATTTCTAAATAAATAATAAAAAACATTTTAAAATCCAGGTGGCGGTAGAGAAGTCAGGAATTTACCAAATTCAGCACCCAGATCCCAAAAGTTCTGTCAGAAAGCGTATTGCTATATGGTTGAGGTTGAAAATGTGATCTTAAAAGAAAGGTCACGTTTTGATCAGTGAAATATAAACCTTTAAATGAACTCAATGTACCCATTGTTACTTTTTCCTGCAGGAATAGTTTTAATTCTTAATTGAAGGAAACCATTTTAGAGGGGTATGGGACACATTCGTGAAATAAAGCCATTCTTTGCTGTGATGCATGCCACTTTTTAGGTTTTACACTACAAAGAAAACTAAATATGTTATAGATAATAAGGAAAACATCTCAAAGTAGAATAAAAGAAGGGAGAGTATTCTGTATTGAACTGCTCTAAGTGCCCAGTGTTCTCCACATGTCACACGACTCTGTGAAGAAGTCTCGCAAACAACAGGCTCGACCTCAATGCCTAATGCACAGTCATAGAAGCAAATTAAAATGAGAGAGAAAATGGATCAAAGCCGACCAACATTATTAAGTTCCTGGTAGTTTTTTTTTTTTTTTTACAGCAAACATGTAAACCAATTCCATTATCTTGTCTAATGTTGCAAGTGGTCGTAAATTAGCGACTCCAATTTGGTCGTATTTGCTGCTCAAAATAATGCGAGCTTGCTGTTGGCTGAGCATGTCTGATGTTAAAATGAGGTCCTATTTCCACCGGTGCCAGCAAACACAAGGCATACTAATACTAATTAAGTATGAGTAATTTGGTGAAAAACCGTTGCTTATTATGCTCAAACCAGTATAAATGTATACATGTCTAAGTTCCCTCTATCAAAGAAACATACCATTCTTCAAAACATCTGGAGTCATCTTTTCAGTTCAAAGAAGAGGGCTTCTCTGTGGGTTCATTTGATAGGATCCATGTTAACAGTACATCAAGCTGTGTGCTGACACCTCCTTTGAGACTGTTGGGAGATTCCTACACAACTTGAACTTGAAGGTGAAATAAATTCTCAGTAAAAACTGAGAGCGGATGATGTCCTCGTTGGCCAGCAATGCAAAGTCATGTCCTACGTGTTTTCACAAGGATAACAGACTCTACCTCAGAAGCTGTACCACATTGCATCATCCCGACAACATGCAGGAAGCGGTTATTGGCACGACTAAGTCCCACGCTCCGCTTTTCACGAGTACCGGCTGCACTGAGGGGATAACTCAAAAGCAGCGGTCCAGTCTGAGACTTAGTGCACGAGTCATCTCTGGACATTTTTGAGGCTTTGGTTGTTAGTATTTTCTGCATGTATTAAAGTGTGCAAAGCACATAACGCACATCAAAGTTTTGGCCGGTAAAAGTGCATCACGTCATGGAAAGTTACTTTCTGTACCGCCCCTTAAGCCCTCCAACCAACCAGTAACACCTCTAATCTGTTACGGTTGGATGGGGGTGCAAGGCAGAGCAGAGGCCCTTCAAGGAGACAGTAAGGAAACTTTGGACCCGGACTCGGAAATAATTTTTCTTTCTAGCCTCATTATGACAAATCGTGAGGAAAACAATTGGTTTTGTTCAATGTGGACTCATATTTGCATAGTTATTACTGTTTGAAAATAAGCATTAATAATGCAGCACACAACATTTTGGTATGTAGAGTCCCTCTCCCTCTCGCCGGCGTGAACGCAATCCTGCGATCGTAGACATGATCTGAATTTGGAATTGAGGACCTTTAATGCATATAATATAATATTTCATTTCATACACAGTATTTGATTTCATAATGGTAAATATCCCAGGGCACATTTCTTCGTTTTAATCGGCCATATTTTGTATTGAACTTTTCTGAACACACAATGTCATTTAACTTTTGGCACATTTTATTGAATGAGCTCATTTTCGTTTTTTTAATGAAATCAAATATTTTCTTGAACTTCATTTACATGTTGAGAACAATAAACCATGTTGAACAACCATTGCATTAATAAACAAAATGTCGTGAAAAATTATATCGCGGCCCTCATAGATTTAAATCAGACATTTAAATCAGCAATTAATAAAAACAAGCGCTTTCAATTTGGTTCCAACGTCAGGCATCGATCCTCTTGTGCCGCCGTGGTCGGCTTCATCCTCTCGGGTCCACGACGTGCAAAAGTTAATGACAATAACAAAAGCTATTTCAGACTGGACCAAAGAAGTATAAAACGCTTTATGAGAAGAAACATGCTTTAAAAACGTACAAGCAAAACTGTTATTATTGAGATTATAGGTCAGTTCCTACATGTATTCACTGAGGGAAACCTGTGAGAAAGAACCCATCACGCTCTGTTACGGGGCTACACGTTGTGAAGCTTTCTGCATTACATCATGCCGTGGGGTAAAGTTATCGAGGTGTTCATTGCTGCCATCTTTTGTTATGAGATATGGCGATTTATCTTGTTGTTGTCCCCGTTGCGACTCCTCTTCCTACATTTCCAGAATGAGTCTCGATACCTCCCGCTTCCCCCTGTGGAGAACCTCAGCTGGCCTTGCAGCCTCCAGCAGTTTAATTGAACAGAGAGAGCGATATGAGCTTTAAAAAAAAAAAAAAGGCAATGCATTTTCCTGTCAATAAAACGGGGGGGGGGGGGGGGCATCATGGCCTCACCCCACGGTGCCCTTGTGGCTGCGCTGCATTCGGCTTTATTGGCTCTGCTGTCAGTGGAGAAATTGCTGTCTCTTACTCTCACTACTAATCATGTGTGATTGTTGGGCTTTAATAAAAAAAATCTCTCAAAAAAGTCCTTCCTCGAGTCAAAAGCATTTACTGCCAATGTTTCAAAAAATTTCTCCGTCATTTGCGGTGACATTTGGCTTTTTTTTTTTTTAAACAACACAATAGCCCCGGGGGACGCACGGAGCATTGCTCATACCTCTTTAGGAGTGTCAGGATGTCTCGAGGGGGATAAGTGCTTTTGTGAATATTATCAAGGTTATGTAATAATTAGGGCTGTCAGCGTTAACGCGTTAATCTATGCGATTAATTTGGCCGCGTTAACGCACTAAAATATTTTAACGCAATTAACGCAATTTATTATTATTATTTTTTAAACCGCGGCAGTACGGTTTGACACTGTTTCCGTTTTTAAAACAATCATTTCTCCGCGAAAATAAGGAGCAGAAATCAGTTTAACTCGTGGATGAATCAGTCGGGTTTCCTCCTGCTCCTCCTTCCTCCCGTCTCCCCCTCTGATACACAGAGGAACGAAGGGGCGACGTGTCGGGGGACGCGGCGTGGAAAGAACTCGTCACACGAAACCTTCACCGTGATTGGTCAATCCGTTTGTCTGTCAACATTTCGGGAAAAAAAAACCCAATGAACACTCAGTAAATCACAAAGGACCTCCCACCTCACAGGTAAGGCTCATTTAGCAGCCTGTCAGTCAGAGAACCAGAGAACACGGCGCGAGGACAATGAGCCTCATTTCAGAGCTGAGATTGTTCTGGAATGTTTTATGTATAACACGTGGGGGTGTGTCTCATGCAAAAGACTTTAAACGGTGAATTTAATTTATTTTGTAAAATGTATAAAATGAGCCCAGCCTCCAGAGGGTTAACGTGACATATTTGAATGTCAGTCAGTTACCAAGACCACTGGTTCTGCTGCTGTTCAATGTTAAAGATGACAGGACCAATGGGGTCTCAATATACTTCTTTTTTTTTACTAATCTGATGTTTCACTGAAGAAACAATTTATCATCCACGATATTAAATACCTCGCTGGCACTGTGTATGTAGGAGCCTCTTTGAAAACACAGCTCTGTGTGAAGTTTTATCTTTAAAAAGAAGGAAAAAACTTTTAAGCGCGATTAATTAATCGCAATTTCAAAATGTGCGATTAATTAGTTACTTTTTTTTAATCGATTGACAGCCCTAGTAAAAATGCATCCCCCCCCACCCCCACACACACACACACACACCACCACACAGCCGCGGGCCAGGCAGGTGGCCTGCAACGTTACTCTGGGAGGTAAAAAGAGAAGAGTTGGCACACAGCCGGTGGAACCATCAGCTCCAACACGAGCCACCTCAATCAAAAAGGAGCATTAAAGCTCCGGCACCTGGAGATGCATTACAGTCTCTCTGTTTGTTGAATTGCATTTTAGCTAGCACTCAAACTATTTGGTGAATGATTTAAAATAATAGACTAATCTTGGCAGTCCTGCTGTGGGACGGAGTTCAAATATCTTTTTTCCCCTGTGTTTCATGAATGCAACTAATAATTGCCTTGACAAGTATCTTTAAAAGGACACATGTATAGATCACTCCCTAGTTATACATTGTTTTCTTTTTGTGTTTCTTTTTGTCTCTTTTTTGTTGTTTATCCTATGTTTTACACTTTTTCATATAAATATGTATATAACTAAAATGAGCATTATCTAGAAATCTGCACATGAAATGTCAATTATCTGAAAGACATCTGTAAATGTCTAATTGAGCCATACAAAAAATACAAGAAATTAAATAAAAGGACACAGATATTTTAATTAAACACAATGAACTATGAACTGAAGATTATAAAAGAGGCAAACGTAATTAAAGCTGTACAACGTTATAATACTGACCATATGAAAGCAGCAAAGAAAAGCCACAAAATTGTGTTTTGTTTGTTTTTTGTGCTTTTTTCTTTTTGTTGACATGATCAAATACATTACATCTCTTCCTATGAAGTCGATACGTCTCACGTGTTTGCCGACACAGAATAACATTTCATTTCCCTTCGACATGTTTCTGGCTAAACGTGCGTTTGTGAATGTTACGCGACTCATTCGACATACTATGGATCCTGCATGAACCCCCGTACTGTGTCGGTTACAGCCCTAAAAACACTGCTGATAGGAGCACTGGGAGTGAACCCAAACCATTTGAGTTGTTGCGGGCTGTAAAATGAACCCAGTGAGCCCCGTAGAGCTCAGAGTTTGGTGAACATTCTCAGTTCAGTACAACAAAAGAATCCTCTCACATGAACCCACTCTGCTCCATTGTTAGCAATGCAGCTTTACATTCGTCCAACAAATTAGAAAATACATGAGAAACACCCAGTTTATCTTCTCCAGTACACAGAATGTATAGTTATGTCGTATACGTGTGAGGTCCTTTACATACCTCAGGCTTAATGACCCTTCCCATTGCAGACTATTTCGTAGGATGCAGAATGTGTAATGGCATGCAATGTCATTTCTTTCTTTGGTGGAAAAAAAAAGAAGGAAAAGTTATGAGTTGCCCTACTTTCCCTTCCTATCATTATAGTCTGAACATTAAAGTGGATTCAGGGCACTGAGGGGGGGGGGGGGAGAACAACACAACAACCAATTACTCTATAAAAAAAAATATTTAAAACACACTGACATAATAGTCCTTATTTGTGAGGGGTAGAAGCATCTCACTGGACTTTAACTGGAGGCCGGCTCTTGCTAGTCTGTTTTCGTTGCTGCTTAAATCTTATTTCCGTGCGGAGGAAAGCGCCTGGCTAATTGTGTTTGTCGGCCAGAGTCTTCAACTTCAACCAGAGAATTATTGGTAAAGATTCCTGCTTCCCGCTGACCCGAGTCATGCCTCGTTGTTTTACCTCAGATAAACCGAGTGCACAGAGTGGACTGTGGCCTCCAGCTCCTGCGAAGGATTTTAAATGGAAACACTTGGAATCTAGATTGTCTCCGAAAGGTTAAAGTGGCCACCTGCTGTCCCCAACGCGTCCTCTGCATTATTCATGTGGAATGACGGCCGAGAGACGCCGTCTTCGCGGCTACCCTTTCCATTCTAGATAACCACTTGAATATGCAATCTCCTCAAGACTTACCATTAAAACTGTGAGAGATGGGCTTTAGGGAAAGAAAGCAAACATTGTAACTTCGTATATTGCCCGCTGCATCTGGCTAAACGTTACATACAGACGCCACGA
This sequence comes from Pseudoliparis swirei, assembly GCF_029220125.1. NCBI lineage: Eukaryota > Metazoa > Chordata > Actinopteri > Perciformes > Liparidae > Pseudoliparis > Pseudoliparis swirei. The sequence continues at coordinate 9,930,949 of NC_079398.1, forward strand.
CCCGTCCGATTGATTTTTCTGCAGCATGATGACTTACAGATACCATTTGGTCATTCCGCGTTTTAGCTGTACAATTTTCTCTTGGATGGGTTTTGCAATATCGGGGATTCAACAATATCTTTTCGGAGTGCCGATTTTGTCCTGTTAATCTGTCGTATGAGCCGACGCTGTCATGATTTGGGACTTTTGTTTTTGCCACTGGGGTCATTTGGCGACCTCTGGTGGCCGAAGGACATTATGTCAGTCTTTCTGGTCCACACCTGTTTTCACTTGAATTAACTTTGTTTGACCAGGGTATAAATACCTGGCAGTGTGCTAGACACGTCATCGCGACGTTTGATTATTCGTAGTGATCCTCGTTACCCTCTCGTAACGTTCGCTACGCTTCCGTGTCTTGGACTTTGACTCTTGTTGGGATTATACCATTTTTGGATTTTGACTCTTGTTTGGATTATACCATTTTTGGATTTTGACTCTTGTTGGGATTATACCATTTTTGGATTTTGACTCGTTGTTGGTATTATACCCTTTTTGGATTTGACACTTTCGTTTGGATTATACCTTTTTGGATCTACCTCTTGTGTTCACGTTATTGCCGCCTTAAAGACACATTTACATTTTGTGAAACTCCGTTGTGACGGAGAGGAAATAAAACACTCTTGACTGTACTCTCTGCATCTGGGTCCTCAATTGCCCACTGGTAAACCGTGGGTTACCACTACAGCGACCCTGGTTTTCTTCCAGACTCCGGGGTCCTGACAGACGCGTGTTCCGTTAAGATTGCAATGTCCCTCTGTGGCTTCAGCTGCTCCTGCATCATCCCAGCGGCGGTCGCTTTTTCTTTCCCTCTCCTCCCCATGACCTTCCCTTCCCTGCTTGGCTTCTCTCGTCATGTTTTGTCTTGTTTTATACTTGAGAGACTCTCTCCTCATCGCTCTTCGAACTAAAAACCATGGACCGATCAACTGATCATCTGATCAACTGGTCTCTCAACGCAATTGACACCGTCTTCTCGACGAGAAGCTTGGGTTCGGGGGAACCTGCCCGTCCTGCCGGGACGTTGCAGCTGGTTACACGATGGACGTGTCGTGTGCCTAGCAGCCTTTCCGTGGAGGACGTAGATGACATCTACCTATTCGGAACTATGATTACAGGATTTCTGCTGTTTGGATTTGGCGTTGCCCTGGTTTATCGGAAAATTAAGGAAACGGTGACAGCCGTTAAAAGCCCCCTAAGGCTGCCCGACGAAATTGGATCGATTTGAAAAATGGGAGGAAAGTGGTGGAATAGCAGGTGCGCAAATTGGATGTAGCTGCTGGCAGACCAAACAATCCCAATCTTATCTGCTTTTGGCTCCCTCAACCAGAACGGTGCCTTGGCCAAGGCCGTTACTGGTACAACAACTCCTGAAGATCGCTGAAGTGAGAAACTCTCTCATTCCCTTCCCCCTATCCACAGACACCTGTGGTTGTTTTCTCCCAGGACCTTTCAAGGCTATCTCCATGGCAACGACCATCTTGCGGACTGAGAACTCTGTCTGTTGTGGCCTGGGGGAGGACGACATACCAGAACACGCACACACGAACTTTCAATAATACTGATTGCATTCACTACCCCCCTCCCCCCATCCCACGCCTTCGCCTGCTTTTTACCCCCAGTGGGACTGGACGGGGCTGTGGCTGGCGCTGCTGTGTTGGCGCCGGACCGGCTGGCTGCTTGTCGGTGCTGGTTACCTTCTGCCCCCAATGGATGGGCTTAGATCACCCAGTTGTTGGATTACCTCCCCTCCCCCCTTCCTACTCGTTGCAAGTCATGTCTAAAATGTATGTGCTTATGTGCTAAGGTGTTTTTTCCTGCTCCCACACTGTACCCCTCTCGGGGCATAGTCGGGGCGTTGGTGTTTTTTCTCGCCTTCTTCCCTCATGTTATGCTGTAATCTTTCATCCACCCTTTCTTGTAATTTCGATGCTTTTGTACCTGTACTCTGGCAAACGACAAATAAATATATCAATCAATGCGCTGTAATCACAGCCATCTCCACTCGTATATCACGCAAGGTCAGGCAGCCAATAACATGTTTGCAGGAGAACACGGAACAAATTGAACGATTCAGACTTCTTCCGTTAAACCCTCGTCGCTGATTGGCTCATCGATCGAACGGCTGTAGACACGAACATTAATAACGAGGTGGAATTCCCCACTTTCCACTCAATGTAATGATCAATGCAATTAACTCCCGTTGTAAGCGTCTTTCAGCTGTGTGGCTATGAGAACAGGGCCTGTTAGTAGAAACAGCTAACATATAATCTTTAAAAAACAAAACCCTAGTTCACTCATATGACCCTCTGACCTATCAGGAGGGAGACTTTGAGATGAGTGTCTTGCCCCTCCCACTGTCAAGAGATCAGCGCCACAGCAGTCAGCCCATCTGGGGTAGCCCCCATATTTTAAAGAGCCATACAGTGTGCTAGCGTAGAGGACGTTATGGACTACTTGACATTTAATAACACGTTGTGACACGTCTGTGGGTGTCCGCGGCGTGGAAGGATTCACACAGGCAGGTTTGCAGGTTTAGACACTTTATTGTGTTTCGCTCTCAGCTCGGTGTCTCCGCAGCTCCGTGTCCAGGTTGCCGCCTCTCCCGGCGCTAGCTCTGTGCCTATAAAGAGGACAATAACAACCCTCATCCGGTGCAGCCGAGGCCACCTCCCCTTCCGGCACCGTTCCTCGAGCCACACCCCCTCAATCACCCCCTCTGCAGCTGTGCTTCCGCACCCCCCCCTGCCACATACCTCCACCGCCCGACTTAGGCCGGGCCAACATCCGGCCTAACTTACTCCCCCTCCCCCCCATGCGAGCGGGAGAGGAAGTCCGCCACGACCATCTGTGCCCCCGGCCTATGGATCACTTTGAAATTAAAAGGCTGTAACGCTAGATACCAACGAGTGATCCGGGCGTTGGTATCTTTCATGCGGTGGAGCCATTGGAGCGGGGCGTGGTCCGACCAGAGGGTGAATGAGCGTCCCAGGAGGTAGTAGCGCAGGGAGTCGACCGCCCACCGGATGGCGAGGCACTCCTTCTCCACCGTGCTGTACCTGCCCTCCCTCTCCGACAGCTTGCGGCTGATGTACAGCACGGGGCGGTCAAACCCCCCCACCTGCTGGGACAAAACGGCCCCCAGCCCTCTGTTCGACGCATCAGTCTGCAGAGTAAACGGAAGAGAGAAGTTAGGTGTGTGGAGGTGGCTCCCCACAGAGGGCTTGCTTTACCTTTTCAAACACCAACTGGCACTGCTCCGTCCACTGGACCGGATCTGAGGCACCTTTCCGGGTCAGGTCAGTCAAGGCTGGTCAGCTCCGCGTTCGGGATGAACCGCCTGTAATAGCCCGCCAGCCCCATAAACTGCCTCACCTCTTTCTTAGTCTTGGGCCGGGCAGGCTGCGATGGCGGCGGTCTTGTCCACTTGAGGCGCACCTGCCCGGCGCCCAAGTGGTACCCCAGATACCGCACTCCCTCCGTCCAACTGCACACTTCCCGGGTTGGCCGTAAGCCCGCCTGCCTCAGGGACTCCAGCACCGCGCCAACCCGCTGCACATGCTCCGCCCAGGTGGTGCTGTGGATGATTACATCATCCAGGTAGGCGGCCGCATATGCCGCGTCGGACGCAGCACCCGGTCCATGAGGCGTTGAAAGGTGGCTGGGGCCCCGAACAACCCAAAGGGCAGCGTGGTAAATTGGTATAACCCAAACGGAGTGGAGAAGGCCGTTTTTTCCTTAGACTCTGGCGACAGAGGAATCTGCCAGTAGCCTTTGGTTAAATCCAGTGTCGAAAGAAACATGCAGTGCCCAGTCGGTCCAGGAGTTCGTCGACCCGGGCATTGGGTAAGCATCGAACCGTGACACATCGTTCACCCTGCGATAGTCCACGCAGAACCGAATAGACCCATCCTTCTTGACCACAAGAACAATGGGACTACACCAGGCACTGTGAGACTCCTCTATTACCCCCATCTCCAGCATGGCCGCTAATTCCCGCTGAACCACCTTTCTCTTGTGTTCAGGTAACCTGTAGGGCCGTGACCGCACCGCCACGCCTGGAGGCGTCTCAATCCCGTGCTCTATGAGGTTCGTGCGTCCTGGAAGGAGAGAGAACACATCAGCAAACTGCTTTTGCAACCGGGCAATGTCTGTTTTCTGGGTCCCGGAGAGACGGTCTTCACAAAGGAGCGAGGCCGGATCGGTGGATTTTGGGACCTCAGGCCCCAGCTCCTCTCTCTCCGCTACCGAGGACACCAGACACACAGACTCCGCCTCCCTCCATGCCTTTAGGAGGTTGAGGTGGTAAATCTGTGTAGCTCCGCCCCTATCAGAACGCACTACCTCATAGTCGACATCCCCCACTCGCCGTGTGACCACAAAGGGCCCTTGCCACTTGGCGAGGAGTTTAGAGCTGGACGAAGGAAGCAATACAAGTACCTTCTCTCCCGGTGTGAATTGTCTCAGCTTGGTCCCTCTGTTGTACAGCCGCTGTTGACGCTGCTGGGCCTCGAGCAAATTCTCACGTGACAGCTGACCCAGTGTGTGGAGCTTTGCTCGCAGGTCCAGGACGTGTTGGATCTCGTTTTTACTGGTGCTCGGCCCTCCTCCCAGTTTTCTTTAATGAGGTCGAGCACCCCCGTGGAGTCCTGCCGAACAAAAGTTCAAAGGAGAAAATCCGTGGAGGCCTGGGGAACCTCCGTACTGCAAACAACAGAGAGTCAAGCCATTTATCCCAATTACGCTCATCGTCATTAATAAATTTACGGATCATGGACTTCAACGCTTTATTCAGACGCCCACCAGACCGTCGGTCTGTGGGTGGTACACACTGGTCCGAATAGACTTTATGCCCAGTAATCCGTAAAGTTCTCTCAGTGTTCTTGACATGAACTGGTGCCCTGGTCCGTCAGAATCTCTTTCGGGATCCCGACTCGAGATGACCTGAAACAGCGCCTGCGCGACACTCTTTGCAGAAATGTTGCGCAATGGCACCGCCTCCGGATATCGTGTTGCATAATCCACGAAGACTAACACAAAGCGATATCCGCGTGCACTCCGGTGAAATGGTCCGATGAGGTCCATCGCGATGCGCTCAAATGGAACCTCCATTAATGGCAGCGGCGCAACGGTGCCCTCGGAATGGCCGGAGGGTTTACTAGTTGACATCCGGCAGGATGCACACCAACGGCGCACATCCGCCCGGATGCCCGGCCAATAGAATCGGATCATTATCCGTCCAGAGTTTTATCATATCCCATGTGCCCAGCCATTGTTATAGTGAGCCGCCTGGAAAACCATTTCCCGGCGGCTCTTCGGCACCAACAACTGGGTGCTTTCCTGCCCTGTGTGAGTGTCACGGCTCACTCTGTATAATCTGTCCCTGATCAATGTGAAGTGCGGATATGTCTGCGCTGCGTCAGGGCGCACCAGCTGACCATCAATTCGTATCACTTGGTCAAAGGCTGAGCGTAGAGTATCGTCCCGAGACTGCTCGAGTGGAAAATCTTCCATGGAGTGAAACTCGGGAGCCGGAGGAGTCGCCATAGGAGGCTCCACCGGTTCCCCCTCCCCGTCTGCAGTGTCGGACGACCTCGCGTCACCGCTGAGCACGGCGCACACATCGCATGACCCTGTCTGCTGTGAACGCACCCCCGCCACTTTCCCCATTAATTTATTAAACCCTGGCCAATCGGTTCCCAAGATTAAGGGGTGCGTAAGGCGGGAGCTAACCGCAACCTTTACACTATGTTTTTTCCCCCCGTATCTAATTTCCATTGCCACCATAGGATACTCGTGAATGTCCCCATGCACACACCGTATTTTCACCCACAATGCCTCCACCAATGCCCCGGGTCGAACCAGGTTCTGGTGGATCATAGACTGCGCACATCCCGAATCCACCATTGCCTGGTGTATACCCCTGATTCTTACCGAACTCGCACGTCGGTCCCGGACCGGGGGAGGAGGTCGGAGAGCCGGCCACCCGGATCACCTGGCCCACCTCCATCAATGGACACTCCCTCCGGAAGTGACCGGGCTGCCCGCATCTCCAACACTCCTGCCCTGGTGCCTGAAAGACCCCCTGTGGGCCAGGAAGAGTGCCGGCCCCCGTCGATGCTACTGGCTCGGGGACCCGCGGGAGGGATGTCGGCCACGGCACCGGCCGTGACGGTTGCGGCAGATGCAGCTTCCTCCGCTGGCCCGTCAGCGGCCCGCTAGTCGACGGCGGTCGATCGCCCTCCGCCTTCCCGGACCATGGACCGCCAGGTGGTCCTCCGCCAAGGTGACGGCAGCCTCCATCCCCGCCGGCCGATGGCAGCGGACCCACGCCGATGTGCGGGCCGGGAGGCCGCCGACAAACTGCTCCAGCACGATCTTCTCCACCACCGCCCGCGCTGTTGCGGAGCCCTCTGGTTGCAGCCACCTGCCTGCCGCATCTGCTAACCGCTGGCCAATGCGAACGGCGGTCCTCGGCCCCAGCTTGGCCTCCCGGAACCTCCGCCGATGGTCCTCCGGGGACAGACCGAGCCTGTCCATGACCGCTCTCCGCACCTCCGGGTATATCTGCCTCGCTGCCGGGGGTAGCCCCAGTGCCGCCGTCTGCGCCTCTCCCGCCAGAAGAGGCAACAGTCGGATCGCCCACTCATCCGCCGGCCAGCCGCATGCCTCCGCTGTCGCCTCAAAGGTCTCTAGGTACGCCTGCACGTCGTCCTCCGGCGTCATCCTCTGTGGGACCACCCCTGTCAGCCTCGACGGCCCCGCCGGTTCCGGTGCCGCTGATGACTGGCCCATCAGCAACCGCTCCAGCACCCTTGAGTGCACCTGGGCTTGCTCCTGGAGCCCCCCCAGAAACTGCCTGGTACTGGCCGCGTCCTCGCTCTGCCTCGCCGCCATTCTTTCCAGCATTTGCCCCAATGCTACTAACGGCTGCGACGGTACTCCCGCCTGCTGTGCGTGTAGATCCATATCGCCTCCCCCTTTGCTGGGCTCCACTGTGACACGTCTGTGGGTGTCCGCGGCGTGGAAGGATTCACACTCAGGCAGGTTTGCAGGTTTAGACACTTTATTGTGTTTCGCTCTCAGCTCGGTGTCTCCGCAGCTCCGTGTCCAGGTTGCCGCCTCTCCCGGCGCTAGCTCTGTGCCTATAAAGAGGACAATAACAACCCTCATCCGGTGCAGCCGAGGCCACCTCCCCTTCCGGCACCGTTCCTCGAGCCACACCCCCTCAATCACCCCCTCTGCAGCTGTGCTTCCGCACCCCCCCCTGCCACACACGTCAAAGTCAAATTTGAGGTTTGTAGGAGCCACGGTCCACAGAGGCTGCTGCCCCACTCGTGGTTAGATAGATAACCTTATTTTTTTTAACTCTCTGTATTTCTTTGTCCAGCTGCCTTTTAAGTGAAATTCAGTCAATAATGCAGTGAAGCATAATGTAAAGTGATGATTTGTATTTGATTCTGCTGCCGACACCTTTCACACTTTCCTCACTGATAAACTATGACAGAGACCAGTAATGTTTGTACTGAATGAAGAGGATCAAAAACTAGATTTACAAGAAAAATTAAAACGGTTACGAATATTATACGTATTATTTAACCCCAAAAGTATGTACTTGTTTTACTTTACTAGCCCCCGGATGTTAGCGTCGCACTGGTTCTCACTACAAAGACAGGCAATGGGATTTTTGATAAGCGTGGACATAAAAATCAAACGTGTAAAGTCCAACAGTAGAATAGCGAGAGAATAGTCGGGAAAAGACAACGTTCATGCCACATCACGATATTTAAAAATCCAAAATCTGAACTGATACCTCATCTCCTATCACGATGTCGATATAACATTAATATTGTCACTAGGGATGGGTATCGTTTGGGTTTTTCCCAAAACCGGAGCTAAACCGGTATTTTAAAGTACCGGTTTAGCACCGGTATCGTTTCAGTTACCGGTGCTAAACGGTGCCTGATCCTATACTAGAAGCACAAAACGACGATTGACAATGACGACATTAAAAACCTCTTCCGCCAAATTCCCTGTAAAAAGCGTTCTCATGGAGCACGGACAAAAGAAGGATATCAGGCTGTCGCGCTCGTAGCTCGCGCTAGCTCGTAACTAGCTTAAACATGGTTATAATGGCTAATTTATTATTTGTTGGCCTACTTTTATGAATGCAAGACTTGCAATCAACGTTCCGGTACTAATCTGAGTTCAGGCTGCTCTTGTCATTATTGGTCTCCACGTTTTCAGGGGGACGGTGACGGTCTCCCCATCGCGCCCAGCCTGACCGCTGGTGTGCTCGACACGGCTCACGCAGACGGTCAAACACGGAGCACGCCTCCGCTGTCAAAGTTAAATGACAGGCTATCGTAACCTGCTGACAGGGCGGAGTCACCAGAGAAGTTCAAAATAATTGTTGTCATATTGGCAGCTGTTTGTGGTATCCAACCCTAGTTCTTACATGAATCCCGGCTTCATAAGCAGTTCAGTGAATATACATCATCCCGATAGTTAGTGGAAGCCGCTCGCGCACACACACACACACACATACATACGCACACACACACACACAGAGGTACAAAAGGAGCAGGCGGATATGAATGAAAGGCACAGGAAGTCTTAATGGGCTCTCAATGGACTCCTTGTTGGGTTTAAGTGAGATTCTTAGAAGTGTGTAGCTCTCCATCCGGTCCAAACCGGTAACACAAAGTGAAGGCGCTACTTTACAGCATCACACGTGAAACATCAAACAGATTACTGTCTTACTGTGTTGTTCCCGTTTCCATTGAGATGTAAGCCGCTGTCAAAGAGGAGCGAGGACACTCGGCTGTGATCGGAGGACGGCCCGGGAGAACCTAAGGGGAACCAAAAGGCATGTTCTTTACCGGAACGGGCTTCTGAAGAGTCTCTGCACAAAAAAACCATGTAGGCACATGTTCATACAACAAAGGAAAACGAGCCTCATGGCCCGGTAGCGCCTTCATTGTGCCGCCCGGTGCATCTCACAGGCAGAACCCCAGAGACAAACGCTGCCCTTTAATATGATACGGGCTCGGCATTCGACCTGCCTTCGGCGCCTGGCTCCCGGCTCCCGGGCCTCTCCCGCTCGCCATTTGTGCCAAAGTGAAACAAAGGGCGGCTTAGAGACAATACGTTTTCAACCTTTTTGTTCCCGAGGCGACAAAACACGCCTCATCGGACAAACACCCTCCGGCAAAAAAAATAAAACCGAGCTACCGACGACGGCCTTCCATGAATGCTAACTCGCCCGAGGAGATGAGGGCCGGACAGCTCGGCGTGGATTTGAGAGGGTTGGCAGTTAAATGAGCTATAAATATTCATGCACGTCTATTAGTATTAATATTTTTTTTCTACATCGTGTGCTCTTCATAATGTTGGGTAAATGGTGCAAAATAATCACCGTGCTCGCTGGTGGCGACTGAAATGATTTGTGCGGCATCTCTTCGGCGTTGTGCCTGCAGCCGATTCACGAGACAACAACGTGGTCGGTGGTTTAGCGGCTGTGAACAGACGGCGCCCCAGATGTTCAGTCCCTGTGAGCCTCCCTGTCCCATTAGTCATGTTAGCTCAGAGATAAAAGGAATAGTGTAGAAATAAACACACCATGTAAAAAAATCGGCACCTTTTTAAAGCAAACTAATTATTACGTTATATCAATTTGTCAATTCGTGCAAAAATTGAAGTGTGAAAAGTTGGTTACTTTGGACAGCCAGGTAACCGTTTCATTATCAACATCCATATATCTCTTTATGTATTCATATTGAGTAAACAAACCCTCAGAACGAAGGTGAATTTCAAACTTTTACTCTAAATTTTGAGTGAGAAGATTCAGACGATCAAAGTTTTACTTCCTGGATTGTTCTAAACTGCATCTCACAGTCTTGACTCGGTTGTCATGGCGATAGCTATGAGCAAACTTTCGTCACTAGTAAGTTAAAGAAAGAGTTTTTTGTATTGTATTGATATTTCATTAGAAATCAGAGGAGAGTTGGTGGGTTTCTGCCACGGCCGATCGAATGGAGCTGCAGCTACTAATCATATTGAGAATGGATTTTAACGGCTGATCCGTGAAAATAGTCCCACATTTTCATTTTCCGTTTTGTGTTGAGAGCTGCTGCAAGTGTCGCTGCTCGTCTCACCTTCTACCGGCTGCACATGGGGGAATTTAAAATCAGTGTGTGTAACCCTTCAAGCTGCTGGAGTACAGGAGCATGGGGAGTGCAGCTTTGGGTGTTTCTGACATTCCCGCTCGCCTCGGGCCGCCGAGCACGACAATTTATTACTTTTGAAACGAATGCTCGTCTATTGAACGGCTTCAAAGCAGCGAGGCGCGCTGGAAGACAATTTCCCATATACGTGGCGGATTCCTTTATCGCGAAAAAAAATTGCCCGTCGCACCGGAGTTTATTGTGAGTTTATTGTGAGTTTATTTCTGAGTTTATTGTGAGTTTATTGTGAGTTTATTGTGAGTTTATTGTGAGTTTATTGTGAGCTTGCGTCCCATCAAAAACCACGAGGCTCTTACCTAGAGGCAGTTTGAGAAATGATGGAACTTCTCGCAGGTAGCGAACGGTGATGGTGACCTCATCGCCTGCGGTGCGCAGGAGGTGAACCTGGAGAGAGAGAGAGAGAGACAGATTGAGATGTGATGGATAGCAAGGGAAAGAGAGAGGGAGAGAGAGAGAGAGAGACACGGATTGAGATGGACAGATAGCGGGGGAGAGGGAGAGAAAGAGAGAGATAGAGGGAGAGATGGATTGAGATGGAGACGGATGGCAAGGGAGAGAGAGAGAGAGAGACGGATTGAGATGGAGACGTATAGCAAGGGAGAGAGAGAGAGACGGATTGAAATGGAGACGTATAGCAAGGGAGAGAGAGAGAGAGAGAGACGGATTGAGATGGAGACGTATAGCAAGGGAGAGAGAGAGAGAGAGGGAGAGACGGATTGAGATGGAGACGGATGGCAAGGGAGAGAGAGAGAGAGAGAGAGAGAGAGAATGATTATGAGCGACGCAGCAAGATAATAATGTAATCTCGGAGAATGAAACGAGCCACATTGGTATCAAGACGCCGGCGTGGCTTCACTTAAACTCATCACGGCAAAAGTGACGGATGACACCAAAACATAATTGCTCTCCAGAATGTGTGATTATTTGATGTCTTAGTGGTGTAAAATATGTCCTCAAAGATGTAGAGTCCGAGAGGCGGTCAGATAAGTTTAGGTTGAGAGGATGAAAATGTCTCTATCATGCAAAAAGAGAGAAAATAAAAAGGCGCAAATGAGAAAGTGAAGAAACCTTCAGGAGAGCAACAGAGGAGGATCCCTCTCCAGGATGGACAGAAGAATAGATGTCATGTGACCAGATGAACAATAGATGTCATGTGACCAGATGAACAATAGATGTCATGTGACCAGATGAACTATAGATGTCATGTGACCAGATGAACAATAGATGTCATGTGACCAGATGAACAATAGATGTCATGTGACCAGATGAACAGCGTTACAGAGTTACAACACATTCAATGAATATGACAGAATGTATGAATAATTAGTAGTAGGCATGGACCACGATCCAGACCTCCACACTCCATGAGACAGAAGGAGGTAGAGAGGGGGTGCATCAGTAGAGCCATGGCAGGAGGCGGGGCCAACAGAGGCATTAGGCATGGCCCTTGAGGGCGACGGTGACGAGAAGACGTGGAAAGAGTGCGCGTGGAGAGAGGGGGGCTGCCGGCACAGAGGCGAGGGATTGTTTGACGAAGAGAGGAGCTCAGTTTGAAAGAGGGAACAAAAATGATTACAAAAAGAAATGCTGCCAAATATTAGCACCCTCAAGCGCAGCTTTTTATATCGATTTCTTTTTCAATTCCTGCAATTTTCCAGTAGAAAAACAGCCTCTTGTCAACAAGCCACTTGGGATTGAGGCTTGTTGGTTGTTGAATCTGGCTGAAAGGTGGAGAAGCAATGGATGGATGGATGGACGGAGCGGTGTGTCGGCGTTAATCACAAATGTACTCACAACTTCCTCGTGTGTGCAGGGCTCCACATTTATGCCATTGACCTAAAGAATCCCACAGAGAGGGAAAAAGCACATGAGGAATTATGCACTGGAGAAATGGTTTGATTACGCAACTCTATGCTTGTTTGCTGCAGTGCCAGGCACCAGAGGGGCGGCATGTGATTAGCAACCCCTGATGCAACCACCCGTCCCCACAACGTTCCAGTAAACTGCATAATAGTTCTGGATGCCGCCTCCGGGCCAATGTCGCGGTTGACTTACACTTTGTCCAAACACCTTCTATTACCTTGTTTTCATACATGCCTGCTGCCTCGACTGCTCACTCTGCTCGCCAGTGATAACACTGAGTGCTTCTGCGACCCTCAACTACTCCCCGGTACACGCACTGCTACGAACGTCTTGACCCCACCGCAAACACACACAATAACCACAAAGACACGGACATCATTTCCAAAGAGACGTGCAAAGACCAACAACAACCACGACACGACGCAACACGCCCACAAAGATGCACTAAATTACCACAAATGCACATCGACTTCAAAATGACGCAACATGCCGACAAAGAGATGCAAAACGACCACAGAACATTCACACTGACTATTATGTCTCTTAACCTGTTCATGGCGGCCATATTGGAATATTAAGTGTATTATTGCTCCTCTTCTATGCTTACCCCCCCCCCCCCCTGATTCCCTCCGCCCCCCATGGCTTACGGGTATGCAAATAGATGCAATATTCAGCAGTGTGACAATTCAAAGTCATTGCAAAATAAATATGACCCACTTGATCTAAAAGGTGGAAGCGGTGGCAATTCAATTCATAATATCATTGCTACTAACTTCCAATATGAGTATTAATATTGCTTGGCTGTCTGATGAGGGTTTTCTAGAGAAACAGCTCGCCAAATAAACCCGCCAGACAGATTCAAATCAACCTTTTAAAGAATTAAAAGCGTCATTATATACCAGACACTTGTTTAGAGCATTATAGACCGTTCGATTAATCCGGCACAGAATTAAAGAATTAGTTTGACCACAAATTGCTCTCTTCAAAAAAAAAGCAAAGACACATGACAAGAATCACTTGAATAACATCAAGCTTTATAAATAGCCCCGCCCCCCCACTTGGTAAATGAAATTACACTCTGTCGAAAAACAGAAGGGGGTTGAAATTGAGATTCAACCAGTCGTCGCTCTCGGCGGTGACCCGAGCCAAAGGAGTCGTGAGCTGATGTACCGACCTGCAGCACGGCGTCCCCGACGAACAGCGTCCCCGTCTGATCGGCTGCAGGGCGTCGGGTGTCGAGTGTCAGAGGTTAATGAAAACATGAGAAAATAATTGCTCATTTCAAACATGGTAATTGTGGTGGAAATAGCAAAGTGGTGTGTCTCTGTCGGACTAATCGCTCTGGCAGCGTCGACTCGGAGAAGAGAACACGGAGAGAGCATGAAATATGAAACTAATCGGGATATGAACTCATTTGCAGAGGCACGGGAGGAAACAATGAGAGGCCTGTTGTGAGAAGATCTGTAAGGCTTCGTAAAAAGAGCCCCCCCCCTGGGGATATGAAGATATGAATTTCTTGTATCCCAAAAAAGGTACTCAGAGGGATGTGTGCAAAAGGGGGGGGGGGGGGGTAGTAGTCGTAGTAGTAGTATTAGTAGTAGTATTAGTATTAGTAGTATTAGTAAGCTAGTAGTAGTAGTATTAGTAGTAGTATTAGTATTAGTAGGCTAGTATTAGTATTAGTAGGCTAGTTGTAGTAGTAGTAGTAGTAGTAGTAGTAGTAGTAGTAGTAGTAGTAGTAGTAGTAGTAGTAGTAGTAGTAGTAGTACGAGCAGTAGTAGTAGTTTTTACTGCTCACTTTCCTCACAAATTCCCTTAACTTTCAAGACGCTTTTTATCGGGGAGATTGATTCTATTTTATTTCCTCTCATTTAACCAATTGTTTTTTTCTCTGACTTTCTCGTGGAATACGTCCTCAACCAATACTTAAATACATTATCGACGCACTCCAAAGTCCATTGTGAATTTAAATGTCACCTGTATAATAACCGGCATCTCTTTCTAAAGCCATTCACATTTCCATAATCAACTAGATTAATGACATTTCACACTGCATCGAACACCAATCAGAATCCACTTTGAGGTAGAGGAATACAAAAAACACTTTCTTACCTACTTGATCTTTGAAAATCTTTGAAATAACCACCGGCACGTTGTGCTCTGCACCTCCCTGTACAGCAGGAGAGAATAAATGAGGTCGATTGCTGAGTTTCGCTGAAGAAATTCGCTCCATAATCCCTAAACACAGACGCTTACCTTGATGCTTAAGCCCAGCCCGCCAGTCGCCTGTCGTCGCAGTACAACAGTTCTGTGCTTTAGAAAGCGGGAGTTTCTTATTGGCAATAGGATATTGGGAACATTGAGACATTGAAATGTTCTGGAGTCATGCGTCGTGAAGTCGGGAGCCCTCGGCGCACTTACATTTACGGGGGATTCACTTTCACTGGTGCAAACCACGTCCAGCTTCTGTATGGTTAATACCTCTTTGGTCAGTTTCAGGCAGACGTTGTAGGTATTGTTGGTCTCCTCGTTGTACAGCAAAGCAATTCCAGATTTTGTCTGTTGGAATTGAGAAGAGGAATTTACATTTTCTTTTTGCCAAGCAGAGCAATTATGTACACAATGAACATTTTAATCCTCTTTTTTCCTCAACGTGTCACTCGCGCTCCCCGTTCCACTGTTCTACTTTTGCGGTAATTGGTTTTGCCTAACATTGGGCAAAAAGAAGCGTGAATTTTTTGTGTAAAAATTGATTTTTATATCTTTAAGTGAATAAAAAAGAAAAAAATGAGTGATACACGGACAAAAAAGTCGAGGGAAATTGCACTATGGGGACAAAACATAACCACAGCTGACTCCATACAGACAGAACAGAGCAGTTCTAGTTGGCCCTTGAATTAAATTAACTATATTCTGACCTTTCACTGCTCTGTTACTCTCTGCCTTACTAACTCATTAATTAGAAATTGCCCACACCCCGATTAGATGAGCTCACCTACCCCTACATCGAGGCGACATAACATGGTCCAAAAGTCTCCTTCTGCATTGAATTTACTGGATATATTTCTTTATTTTGGATGTTCCAAAATTAAAAACCATGCTCTGTGAGTCCACTGGCCTGAATAGGGCGCAGCTCTTTAAGGTGTACTTGACTAAGTTAACTCCTACGGCTCAGAGGCACGGGGGTCTCATTCTGTTGAATGCCTGTTGTCGCCGAGGAGGCAAGGAAAAGATTCAAGGAGATGCCTCAGAAAGGAAAGGAAAAAGCACCCAATGAAGCCCAATTATATTTTGATCTGCCCTCCAAATAGCAAACCTATTCATTTTATCTTTACTTTTAGTGCATTCGGCAGCTGGCCACACAAGGTACTGTTGCACTCTGTACGCATTTAATTGGGACACTTTGTCAATAACATTGCAACTTGAACTTTGACCTTCTTGCTCTATATCTATTGTGCAAAGGATGGAGGGTCGGAATGGCAACAAAAAAAATCCTACTGGCTCGCACACCGTGAGCGAATGCAGTAGAACATCCTGGTATTTTTGGCATACTTCATTTGAACATACTAAGTATTGGGACATAATCAATCTTCTACTTTTTTCTGGCATCATAAATAGCCCCAATGAAACAAACCGTATATCATTTTTTTTTTAAAGGCTGAACACAGCGGCGAGAGGCTCAATTCCCTCGTGTTCTGAAAACACTATTATTTTGCCGAGCTTCATCAAAATCCTGCCACCGAACTGAATGTGATTGATGGACGGTGTGACACCTAAACAAATGCAAAGGAGGACAGCTCATGTTTGATGGAAAAAAAACAATTGCCACTTTAACTGAAGTGACTTGACTGCAAGTTAGAGAAAAGGTCTAATATGCAACTAGAACTATGACACAGTCCAATACCCAATGGCCTCCACCAGGAAATTAAATTAGCCACCTGTAAATGTTAAAAGTCTTACTGAAAGTCTATAAGTAAGATGATTTATTCCATATTTCTGCTCCACCTGACTCAGAGTTTATATTTCCAAAGCGTCGCTGGGGGATTTCAGACAAAAGCCATTGAGTGGCCTAATTTTGGGCCCTGGCCTCAACGGTTGCTATAGACTGAAGCTTCACAATAGGTGTGATTTATTGCTCTGTGTTTCTCCTGTATGTCGGTTATTATTATGTCGGCTTTCATTTCATACTGTAGCAGGTTCTACTCTGTGAGTAAAGTATCATTCGCCTCCTACGAGCCTGTTGATAAAAGAGAAGTCGCGCGTATCATCTTCACACTTTATCTTATCGATGCTTTACATTTGCTTATCCTATGACGGAGGGATCGATGAAGACTGTAGTTATTTTAAGATCATTTGTGGACATGCATTCTCAAAGCTCATGGATTATTTTTATTTATTTTTAATCAAGAAAAAAACAGAAGGCATCATTGACTTTACAAGAGAAGAGGTTATTCTCCCAACTACTCAGAACATGGAGAGAAAGTAGTTTATAGAATAGCCGAAGATTGATCTTTTCAGAGACGATGGAGAAGGTGAAATGGGGAGTGAGGTCGACTCTGGGGTGAAGGTTGTGCTCTCCTTGTTGCGCAGTCGACGCATCCCGGGGACACCAAGCAACGCTGTAAAGTCTGACGGTACTCAAAGTTAGCATGATTCTTCTAATGTTACTTTTTGTTTTTTCTTCTCCTATTCAACCTTTTAGGAAACTCTCTTTTGATCTCTCACATGTTCTCCAAGGAGGCGTGACCAGGTTCTCTTCCGTCTGGAAGCCTTTTATGAATTTTATTGGCGAGGACTACGGTGAAACCATAAGAAGAGGCTTTGTGAGTCTGTGAAGGAATGGGTCAGCAATATTTCATGTTTTATGATTGAATGGTCTTGACGGACACAACAGGGGCTTTCCTGTTCTACAATTCTGTTGTACCCTTTTTCTTCTTAGCATTGGTTGTCGATGCGTCTGGCTTCCTGTGTAGCGAACATGTACATAGTCCTCGTTGGGGGAGGGGGCATTCAACAAGTAATCTGTTAGGGAATGTCTGGGAGCCACGGGAATAGGATTACAAGAAGCGGTAGTCAGATTCAGGAAAAAAAAAGGACTTCACTTGGCAAAACCTTCAAGACGAACTGACCCAGAACAAGGGTCGACACAGACTAAATACTTCGGGGAACGAGACACAGGTGGAAACAATGAGGGCGGGGCTAGCAATCACACAGGAGGAAACAATCAGGAACAGGGCAGCCAATCACAGGGACAGGAAGTCCAGGGAAACAGAGGACACGAGAGACAGGCGGCGTTTCTCAATTCAAAGTACACGAGTAAAGACTTGTGTTCTTTTGGAGTCTGGACTTGGGAGTCTGGTCTTGGGAGTCCAGACTCCAGAGAACGGGAGGATGGTCTTTCTGCGATTGGAACAGCAGCTGACTTGATGACGTCACCACTTCAGCTGTTCTTGCTGAGTTTACTCTAATTATTCACTGTAAATTATTTTTTACAGTCAAATAAACAAAACATCCTAAAATTACATTCCGTGACTCAACAACAGTAGTATTTATAAAAAGTCAACTGTCAGTAGTTTATTTTCTCCTCCGCTACTGTTTCCGGTTGCTGGTGAAATGCATTCTGGGAGAGTACGCAGAAGTCTCCTCTGATGCATCCTCCGGAAAGTGGGAAGATTAAGTCACATCCGGGCATTTTGACCGTGCTTTGCCAGAAGCGGACTTTGAATTGGAACATGTACCCGGGCTGAGACTGATGACGTTTCACGAGTCACGAGGACACAAGTAGAGGAAAGTACGCACAAGTACGCATATTGAGAAACGCCGAGGGACTTCAAAATATGACACACAAACTCCCGATCATGACATAATCTGGATGAATTGAGAATAAAATGGTGGTAAGAATGATATAAATACAACTGTTATAGTAGGTTCAATATGGAGGATGATGATTTATGTCTGTGTTTTTCTGTCCTTGTCTGATTGTTCGTATAGTTGGTCGTTATGCTTTTATGTCATTTTTATTTATTTGTTGTTGTTTTTTGTTGTCTAGTAATGTGTAACTTGTAAAAACTCTAAATAAAACGATTGAAAGAAAGGAAACTCTCTTTTCTAGACGTTATCCTTTCTCTTGTCAACAGGAGATCACGTCGGACGTTCACTCAGGCCATTCCCTTCACAATCTGACATTTTATATCTATCTTGTTATTTGTATATCACATGTCTGTATGACCAGAGTGTGTGTACGTGTAGCCGGAGTCAAATTCCATGTCTGTGCACACATACATGGACAATTATGACTTTGGTTTATTTGATAAGGGACAGTGAACATTAATAAAAACATTTCTTTAAATGTGCTAGAGTTATAGCCAAGAGGCTATTTCTCATCTGTAGTCCATAAAAACAGAGATAAGATTACATATACAAGGTTTATACAATATTGATGCTTTTCAAGAGGTGCACAAACAATTAATAGTGAGAATAGTGAGTATCCTAAAGTAAGTGAAGCACCAGGAACTGAAGCTCTTCTGGACACATTGTAATTGGCCACTGACAATTGAAACAAAAGCTACTAAGACAATGACAAATTGACTTTATCAAATACAATACAAAATCAAAACATAATATCACATACAGTATATGAGGTCTGCTCAGCTGCTGTAGTCATTTGCCATCAGCACAAATAGACCCAGAGAGTGAGAGCTCACGCTGGCTCCACTCAGCTGGCGTAGAGAGACGACATCATCGGAAAACCCACTTCCTGTTGGAGTCGAAACGAGGACAAAAGAGAGGCAGCGTGTGGAATGTTTTGAAAATGTATCCGTCCTGACATTCGGAGGCTGTGCGGTGTGAAGTTGATGGTGCATCGCCATGGGAGACGCCCACCCACGGGAGTGAGAATGCCTCATCTTCATCGGATAGCACTAACCCAATTAAACCAGTGGACTAATGTGTGCGATTGAAGGGAATCATCGCCTTGCTTCACGAAGAAAACACACGACTGGAGCGACGGGGAGAGCTGCAGTGGGACTCCTCATTTGAAGAAAAGGAAAACAAACATTTGATTTGATTTTAAGCGTAGCATGAGGCCCCTGTAGATCACTATGGTTACCGTGGACTGGTTTCATATTTTCAACAACGCCTTTGGTTAAGGGGGGGGGGAGGGGCTTCAAGAAATAAATCCATAGTGTTGTAAAAAAATATGTGGGAAGTGAAAACTGATTTTAGAAAAAAAGCACAAAGACCCGATGCTTCCTCCAGCTTCCTCAAATGAGACTGTGTGCAGCCATGTGGGATCCTGGAGCATCTTCGAGAGGCTGCCTTGCAACCTCATTACATTTGTGCAGATTGAAAACAATAGACGGGATGAAAGCCGCCGTGTGGGACACGTGCACATAATACAACCTTGTTAAGGGAAGCTCACGCTGGGCGTATATTCTACTTAGTCTTGTCAGAAATTCTTTAATCCAATGACACACAAACAAAAACTGTTCACATTCATATCAGACAGCCGCCGCTGCAGAAGCAGAATGTTTTTGCAGTGTATTCAACGCTGAAAGTGAGTTAAAATCTTGTGACAGCATGTCGGATTCATAAATCCCAAAAGTTTTGGAAAAGTAATGCAAATGTTGTTATGTTCATATGTTCATTTACGCAGTATATACTGTATGCTTTGGAATTCTCATAGTTAGTTTAAATACTACATCTCACTTTTCCATGTATACACCGAGTTTTCACAAAATGTTTGGTCATGGGCATTTGGTTTAAGGACCTGGAGATCGCAAGGCAGCATAATGGTCTGTCCTCTCCCTCCGCTCTGATCTTTTTTCTGCTGCGCTCAACTCACTTATTGAGTGCCGTAATAATCGCGCGACACAACAAATCGATAATGACATTCGTTTAATATTTTAATAATTAATTGTTATCGATTTTATCGATTCGTTGTTGCAGCCCTACGCGGTTGTTTGTCCTGCGTGGAGGAAGCTCAAGTCAGATCGGTTTGAAACTCGTCAGAGCTGTCGCCCTGATAGAAGTGACCTTTGGCCTCTGCGATTGTTAAAGAAAACACAGCCGTGTCATCTCCTCACAGATCATTTGAGAGACAGAAGAAGTCACATTCGACATATTTAGTTGAATTCAATTCAGTTTATTTTCTACAGCCCATTATCACAAATTACAAATGTGCCTCAGAGGGCTTTACAATCTGGACACACACGACATCCCTGACCTTTGACCTCACATCGGATCAGGAAAAACTGCTAAAAAATAGAACAACA
The DNA here is from genome assembly GCF_029220125.1 of Pseudoliparis swirei. Lineage (NCBI taxonomy): Eukaryota > Metazoa > Chordata > Actinopteri > Perciformes > Liparidae > Pseudoliparis > Pseudoliparis swirei. Next base: position 9,951,368 of record NC_079398.1, read on the forward strand.
ACTTTTCAGAGGAAAAAAGGGAAGAACCCTTCAGGAGAGCAACGGAGGAGGATCCCTCTCCAGGATGGACAGAACAATAGATGTCATGTGACCAGAAGGAATCATTACAGAGTAACAACACATTCAATGAGTATGACACAGTGTATGAATAGTTGGTAGTCGGCATGGACCACGATCCAGACCGCCATGATCCATCAGGCAGATGGAGGTAGAGAGGAGGAGTGGGCGGGGCCTCAGCAGGGCCATGGCATCAGACCCAGCCCGGTCCAATGGACCCTATGAGACCATGTGCTTGGTTCCTAATGTCAACGACATGAACCAGGACCAAACCTGGTCCCATTTAGTCTCCATTTATTTCAATTTAGATTATTTTATAAATCAGCTGAAGTGGAACGGAGCGAAGTGTGTCTCATGTCTTGGGCTGTGTCTACTACCGCGCACTTGAGCACTTCGAGCACTGACTTTCAGTGTTCGAAGTGCGTCACTGAAAAAACCAGCAGAATTCAGTGCACTGAAAGTACCCGGATGGTGCACTGCAAACGGGCAAAAAATGTAGTGTAAAACAATGAACAATACTCGCACTAAGCGGCCGCCATCTTGGCGACGTAGCGGAAGAGGAGGAGCCCTTTCGCCAGCTTTTCATTTTATTTCTAAAACAATGGCGGACAGCACAAGCGGTAGACCACGAAGCTACAGACCGTAAATGTAAGTATCAGCGGTAATTACACATTGTACTGGTATTACAATGTACTACTAACATGCCATTCTCAGATTAGTGAGCATACCTAGGTAGCATTAGATGCCATTGGATCTGCATGGCAGTTATGATAAGGTAGCTGGGTAATCCACCACCCGGTCCTCTTGCCAGTCCGACGAAGGTGCACTTTTATCGGACACTTTTCGCTTGACGAGCGGGGCAGGTGGCGGGCTCCAGCGGCAAGTCCGACGACAGATAGCTATGTCAGTCATCGGACAGTGTTAAACAACGGCTGTTCTGTTAAACAATCGAAATAGCAATTTTAATAATGGATTAACAATGGATATGCTCAGTTTAATAACGGGTTAACATGACACCGCGAACGGTTGCCCACATGCCGCCCGATAATTAATACCGTTACGATAGTTATCTAAGCTTGTCCTTCTAGAAATAATTGTAGCTTTCAATCATCGTTGTGTGTTTTTTTAATGTCGTGTATGTATTAATTTAAATGTAATCGTGGTCTGGCACATAGCACTGAATGGCTATCCTATTTCTGTTTTCTGCCCCAGAGACGTTTCCTGGAGGTGCTGGCTGGTCCTCTGCTGCCCTCCGACATCTGCATCTGGCTCCAATGACCTCTGGCACAAACCTCACATCCACCTCCAGGGCCTTTAAGAAGATGGACCGCCATCAATAGCCCCCACCCCTCTGCTGAAGGCTGCCGACCCAGCTAGACGGGCGAAGCGGGCACCTAGGCATGGGAGTTCCTCTCCTGTAGGGTGGCGGACAACGGTGTACAGGAGCGCAGCGATCTGCCCACTCATCCTGTGCACCAGCCAGTGAACGGTGGCCGGGGCCTGTCGAAGGCCTGGCCACCACCCGATAGGAGGTGGTGCTGGCAAGCCAAAAAATAAAAACTAGACGGGAGATCTCGGGGCCCCAACCGTGGTCAGTCAGTGCCCAGCACAGCCATGAGGGCGTTGAATGACTCTGGTGAGCCTGAAGTCCACCCTCATGTCACTGTGGCCATCACAATACAACGCCAGCAGTGGCATTGCAACATTGATACGGCAGCGCCGCCTGGGACTGGGTGGCTGCTGTAGAGTGTGTGGGGAGGGAGGAAGGAAGATTATATTAATATGTAAGTCATTTTATCAATAAAATGTTGTCATTGAGGTTTTGTAGTCTTTTATTGCGTTTTCTGATTTATATTAGAATTGATGCATGTTTGTAACAATAATTAATATGCCTGTGTGTTCAATTGCTCATTGATTCCTGTATCAGAGTGAACTTCACTACAACAGAGATGTGTATAAAAGTACAGTCAGTCAAAGTAGGCACATTACTGTGTGAATTCAAGCAGATGATGCCCATCATTTCAGTGGATAATTCTTAAAACTAATTGGAATCTAGGGACAAACATGTACAGATTTGTCATGTTTTATTTCCATATGGTGTGTATGTGGATTGCAAAGAAGAAGGCTACTTCTGACAAAGATAATTGAGAATTTAGCATACCTAGCTAGGAGAATTTAATTGCAACTACAACATGAAGCTATGCTGTGAAGGTAAGGCAAAATCACAATTAAATGTACATATACCATCTCGACTTCAGCCAGAAGGCGGAGGCTCCTGCCGCGATTGTGGAGGTATCGCAGTTTCCACATGGGGTGGAGAAAGGTAAACAAGGGGCAACAAGAGGGCAAGAAGTGCTTCATTTTGTCGCTTTAAGGGTTAGGGTATCGCAAGCAGATTTGCATACGTCACTCCCGGCTTAATTTCGCGGGTGCTGTGAACAGATTTGCGTCCGTCACTTCCGCCAAGTGGTTAACGGTTAAGTGTTCCATTTGAGACAGCACTTCATCAGCGACGCAGTGCACTGCAATACAGTGCACTGAATTGTAGTGCACTGCATTGCAGTGTACTTCGTTAAGTGTGCGGTAGTAGACACAGCGCTGGAGAATTCGAGACTGCGTTCTGTCTATTTTGGGATAAAGCAACAAAAAGAAGAAGACTGGAGCCATTATAATATGTGTAGACGGCTGGCTGTATCATAAATAGAGACATAAAACAACAACAAAACAGTTGGAACAGTTGGCTCACACGCCATAAAAGATATTATAGTGCATTTACAGAAAGAAGTGCTTGTTAAAATGTGTATCTGTAACTTTTGAATACATTAAAAAGCAACGTGGTGATGATTGTTGTGCTGTGATTTCAAGTCTCCAATCAAATCCATTTGTCTTCCCTTCTGAACATCTGTATCAAAAAGTCTCACATGCAACACCAAAGACGTCCTCGAGATGTGATCTCTTTGCCTGTCAAGGCAAAAGCACTTCAGTTTGGAGTGGCAGTGTAATTTATTTTTTTATCATAACTCAGACATAGAATACGAGATGAGCAGAGAAGACACGGCATGCTGATATGCCACGGAAATACGGCTGTAGCGTATTACTGATTTTAACCATTTAGTTGCTCTTAGGGGTCCTGATTCAACACTAACAAGTGGATCGGCTTCAAATATGAATATGACATGATGGAAATTTGAACTGGGAGATTCAAACCGCTAATGCGTCCCCGGCAATTAACGTCGTACGAAAAAAACAGACCATCCGCTAAAAGTATTATTACCTTCGCATTGAAAATGCGGAAGGTTATGTTTTGATCGCCGTGTATTTATTTATTTATTTGTATGCGTGTTACTCGCAGAACTCAAAAAGTATTAAACCGAATCGCATTAAATTTGGTGGGATGATTGGTTATTATCCGGGGACCATTTGATTAGATTTTGGGATTGATCGGGTCAAAGGTCAAGGTCATGAAAAGGTCAAAATCTTCTTCTTACCATAGAGCGGTCAATTTTCATCCAATTGGCATGCAACTAATGCTAAAATGTTCATAATTCAATGCCCAATCTTGGGATATGCGAAGGTATGCGCTCTACCGAGTGCCCATTCTAGTATTAGTATTATTATTATTAGTTTCCCAGAGTCATGCTTCTTTAACCTCCCACGAGTTCATCAACCAGCTGTGCATGATCCAAAAGCCTCATTAATCCTTTAGGCAATCAACTTAACCCATAAACATGATTGACAACCGCTGTAATCGGCACAATTGAGAAGTTTTGTTCCATCGAGCAGCTTTAATTCCATCGAGTCGTCCCGTGTCCGCTGCACATTTCATGACCTTTGCGTGATGAAACCCTCTCAAGCTTTCCAAAAGTTCCCGACAGCGTGCCGTTTCTTCGCTAGCGTTTAAAAGACCAAATGAACTCAGGGCGTCACGTACAGAACGTCTGCCGAATGGCCTCATTAAATAAAGATGTCGTGGAGGCGGGGAGGTCACCAACTCCTTCGTAGACTCTGGGAATCGGAGTACAACACTGAAGGAGGATCAGAGCTACACCCAGAGGTGAGGAACGTATGAATTGTGCGGGGGGGGATCTTCAGACCCAGCAGGTGAGCGAGCTCCAACAGAGATCGCGGCCTCAACACAACGATCAAAATTATGAACAACAACAGCAAAGGGATTTTTTTTAAATAAATAAGTGTGGGGGGGGGGGGGGGGTTGCGCCGAGTTAGTTAAATAATTGACGGAGCTCGTGGCACAGATGCTGCGGAGATCTCTGAACTCACAGAGACGGGAGAAGGTCGGATGCATGTTTTGTTGACGTTTGAAGGCTCCCGGAAACACACTCACTTCACACACACACACATAATAATTATAATAATAACTTAATTTATATAGCACCTTTAAAAACAAAGTTTACAAAGTGCTCAACAGAGAATAAAGGCAAAACCAATAGAATGGTAAGATACAAATATAAAATAAAAAAACAGACAAGCTAAATTAGGGGAACCAAAGCACTGCATAAAAGGACGACATCACTCAAAAGCTGTTCTATAAAAAGAACATGCATACACACACACACTCTCTCTCTGTGAGTAGGAGTGCAAATTTGACCCGACAGTTGGCGATTAGCCGGATTGGTCACAGACTGGAGCAGCGCTCATAACCACGGCGGGGGCGGAGATGACATCAGCGGTGCGTCCGAGGCTTCATTCGGGGATTGGACTCGCGTTGCTAAACCATAACGAGCTGGCAGAGTGCTCATAGAGTGAAGAAGATGGATCGGATAACATGTTGAGAAAAGGTGGACACCTCTTTATTGACACAGTCCATTGAATGTGTAGTAACTCTGTAACGCTTCATTCTGATCACATGACATCTATTGTTCATCTGGTCACATGACATCTATTGCTTCTGTCCATCCTGGAGAGGGATCCTCCTCTGTTGCTCTCCTGAAGGTTTATTCCTTCCTTTTTCTTCCTGTGAAAGGTTTTTTTCAATTTTGGGGGGAGTTTCTCCTGATCCGATGTGAGGTCAGAGGTCAGGGATGTCGTATGTGTACAGATTGTAAAGCCCTCTGAGGAACATTTGTAATTTGTGATATTGGGCTATACAAAATAAACTGAATTGAATTGAATGAAGCGATATGGCACGTGGCACTACATTTTATGAAATAATCACTGTGAATCAGTGAAAAGATCAAACTGTCGGATCCCATCACAAAATAGACGTTTAGTTTTTTTTTAAAGAAAGAACAACAGCTCCAAAAATCACAAATAATTTTGACTGAGCTTCAAAGAAATCCACATACTTGCCTTTTCTCAATACATAAAGAAAATAAAATAAAAGTTTTTTTATATCAGCCAGTCCTTTAACGCATTGTAATAACAAAAGGCACATTTGGATTGTTTGTGCGGCCGACCAGCATGTCAACAACCACTTTTCCTCTTCTCCTCTCGTCTCTGAGCGCTCACGGAGGTTTATGAATCCAGCCTCAGAATGAGCACAAATGTTGTTCTGAATATATTTTTCTTTTTTTCAATTTTTTTTCTGATAAGACAAAAGATAATACATAGGCATTACACCTAGAGGACAACAAAACAATGGAAAAAACATCATAAAGCCAGAGTATTGAAGAATGTTGTGTGTGTGTGTGTGTGTGTGTATCTGAGCCTTTTTTAAATCAAAGAAACAAAACACGTGATGAGGGCATATGTATATGTATGAGTGTTTGCATGTACGTGGAATTTAATTGGTTTTCAGGCAAGAGAAAATTAAATAAATAAAAATTAAGATGAATTAATGAATCAATAAGATGGCTGGTGTGAAGTTTGTAAAACCATCGTGAACGATGACCAGATGTAGTGGTGTTCTGTTGTGTTGTAAATGAGAGATGAAGTTGGAAGTTATATGTGTGTTATTCCTTGATTTCCAGTTCATGAGGATAGTTTTCTTGGCGATAGTTGGGGCCACGAGAAGTATTCTGCAGAGTGTGTTGCTCAGGTTGATAAAGCAGCATGTCAACAACCACTTTTCCTCTTCTCCTCTCGCCTCTGAGCGCTCACGGAGGTTTTATGAATCCAGCCTCAGAATGAGCACAAATGTTGTACTGAATACATTTTTCAACTGGTTTTATTGGAGAAAATCATTGAACCTCGGTTGAACTCCTTAGAGTTAGCCAGCATAAACAAGTGTGTACCTTGCTATGGTACTTGGTTCTCTAACAGATGTTTCCTGGAAGCGGACCATGATCCTCGGGTATCCAGTGCGGTTGGGTCGCGGTCACCTTGATCCAACCGGAGTAAATCGTGTGCCAGGTTCTCCAACAATTGATCTGATTGGTTAAAAGGTCTGATGGGAGGGACTAAATGTACACTACACATATATGCTAGATATTCTAGAAATCTCCTCATGTTCATCTTTCCATAAAATACATGCACAATCACATCAGCTCTGAAACCTCGCTCTCTGCCGGAGGCTTGAATTCCTCCTGTAGCTTCATCGATATCTTTTTATTAATATTGGCCGCCGTTCATACTCATGCAGTGTATTACACTATGGAGAAAAAAAACCTATAGTTATTTTCTGTATTCTATGACTATGTGACTTTAAATTTACAAAAGAAACATCATCCTATCATAAAAAATGCCATGTACAGCGGAGCACTTTAATCCCTACAAGTTTCTCCCGTGTATCTGCCTCTCTGTCGGCTCGCAACGGACAAGGTTCAAGAGACTTCTCGTCTCAAAAAACACTCTCACCTCTAAATTGTGCGAGACGGGCGGCTGAGAGAGCGTCTCCGCCGTCTCCTGTGTTTACGGCGTTTGTACCGAGGCGCCACGGCCGAGGCTGCGGTGGGAGGAGGGTATGGAGTACGTAGAGTACACCTCTCAGAGCGGTAAGAGGTGCATCGGAGTAGATTTCACATGACTCGGTGCCACTGAAGTGGATTTTACTCAGTGGATCATTTTTACCAGAGTTTTTTTTTTGTGTGTGGAAGTTTCAAAGTTTACTGGATATAAAGCAAGTCTGCAGCATCACAAACCAGTGTGTGTGTGTGTGTGTGTGTGTGTGTTCTCCTTTCTGAGCTCAAGTAGTTCAACGGCTGGAACAAACAACACATGTTCATCAACACCTGGATACGAGCCAACTATCTCAAATTCAACAGTAAGAAATCTAAAAAAATCTTCCTCATCAGCCCCAAGTCACCACAAATCCTCCCTCTGCGTCAATGGCCCCTCACTTCCTGCTTCCTCACACATCGTAACCTTGCTGTCATCTTTGATCCCACGCTCTTTGAACGCCACGTCAAGCACATCACAAATAAAAAAACACCTTCTTTCATCTTAAAAAACATTGCCCGTCTACGCCCCTTAGAAACACTCATCCTCGCCTTCATCGCCTCTCGACTGCAGCAGCTTCCTGTACGGCACCACAGAGACCACATCCCTCTAGTCCTTCATCAGAGACCACATCCCTCTAGTCCTTCATCAGAGACCACATCCCTCTAGTCCTTCACCAGAGACCACATCCCTCTAGTCCTGCACCAGAGACCACATCCCTCTAGTCCTTCACCAGAGACCACATCCCTCTAGTCCTGCACCAGAGACCACATCCCTCTAGTCCTGCACCAGAGACCACATCCCACCAGTCCTTCACCAGAGACCACATCCCTCTAGTCCTGCACCAGAGACCACATCCCACTAGTCCTTCATCAGAGACCACATCCCTCTAGTCCTGCACCAGAGACCAC